>NW_015176062.1:67668-70532 GCF_001447785.1 Gekko japonicus | reverse complement strand
TATATAATTGTATGCTTGTTCTTGGGTGTCATTCCTAACAGTGACCATGTTACTGCAACCATAGTACTGACAATAAAGCAAAACCTTTCTTGGAAGTGTGTGCTCCGTTGTTTGGCTGTGGGTCCTGACAGCTGCATTGGCTCCACATTGCAGACTGGATCTGGTATTGATCTTTAAAGCCCTTAATGGTCAGGGATCAGCATACCTTCAGGTAGGCTTACCAAGGTCCGGCGGGGGATTCGTATTTCTTGCCAGGAGCGTCACATCCTAGCGACGGCGGGTGCAGCGCGTGGAGCCATCCCCATGGCAAGGCTCCTGGCAAGAAATACGAATCCCCCGCCGGACCTTGGTAAGCCTACCGTCAGGACTGCCTATCCTGGTATGTCCCCCACAGACCACTACACTTGAGTGACCAAAACCTACTGGTGGTCCCCAGCATGTCTGTCCTCAACCAGGGATAGGAGAGATCAGGGCTCTGTGCAATTTAGTGCAATTCCATAGGGTCTGCAGAACTGAGCTGTTCCACTGGAACTATGGTTGAGGGCAGTATGGATCAGTAAGATCTAACGGATTAGCCTCCCCCTTCCCCCCTCTGCTTCTTTTTCGCCCTGCCGTTCCCCTTCTTCAGTGGGTTTATGCAATCTTGAATTTATATAACTGATCATATTGTATTGTGTGTATTTTATTGATTGTATTATTTGATATTCGAAATTTTAATTGTATATTTATAAACTGATGTTACCTGCTCTGAGCTGGTCTTCAGGAAAATGGGCTACAACAACAAAGCTTTCAGTTGGCTTTATGATTTAAAAATCAATAATATTCCCATCCCAAATAAAATGAGAAAAGCCAAACAAAATTCATTCACTCAAGTCAGTTACATTTCAGAGCAGTTCAATGCCAAAGCATCACTACAAGCGCCTTTTGTGAGGTCCTGATTCAGGAAGAGTAAAGTAGCTTAATTTTTTATAGCTGTTGTTCTACTTGCAGCCCACTTTCCTTCCTCCGTGGAGCACATGGCACAGGGTCAAACCTGCTCAGCTTCACCAAGAGTGCCCTGCTGTAGGTACCTGCTTGGCAACCGCACCAGACCCCAGGGCTTCGTATGATTTAGTGAGGACAAAATGTCGCTTGAGAGAATGAATGGACTGCTTTAATGTTTTCCCTTTCATTTGACAGAGCAGTTAACACACTGGAGCCAAAATGAGCATGCCCTTAAATCACAGCCCCACCAATCAACCAACACTGGCACACCTGCAGAGTGGGCTTCTCTGCCACCGCCTGCCTATGCAGCAAAATGAAGAGAGGAGTATGTTGTTTTTTGTTTTTTAACTTTGCAAAAAGAAAAAAAAACACCACAGCAAGCAAAGAGCTAGGCAAAAACCTTTGTACCTTATGAGCCAGTTTTCTGTCTGCAGGGTGAGGTTTGTTTTGTTTGTTTAGCATGAAGGGCAACATTCGAAAGTAGTACACCCCCATCCACAAACACACTAGGGTTGCCATCATAGTTCGTTTCAGGCTGTGCTAGGGGGTGCTGGCACACAAAATTTTAATAGGCAGCACAGGGATTTCTGTTTCAGCCCACAAGGCATTGTTTCCCTCCAATGGAAACAATGGAGGATGGGGGCGTCTCCTTCTTGGGCTCACAGAATTGGACCCCCTGGTCCAATCTTTTTGAAACTTGGGGGGAGGGGTTGAAAAGAAGTACCAGCAGCTATGCTGCAAATGTAGTGCCTCTACCTCAAAAGAACAGCCCCCACAGAGCCCTAGATACCCCTAGATTGATTCTCCATTATAGGCTAAGGGGCCCATTGACTATAATGGCCCCCATAGGCTACAACGGAGCTGGGGAAAACTATATACCTATATACCTATCTATATTTGCAAACCCCTATTATGCATTTCAGTATGATTTGTAAGCTGCCTTTTTTTGGTAAACAAAGTTTTATTATTTTCCAGTCATAGGTAATCCACATTTATCTGTTAAAACTTTTCTTTCAAGCATACATAAACAATTGCTTACCCTATAACCCATACTCCATCCCCCCTCCTGTGGCTTCCCGCAATGCTTTCACCCCCTTCCCCTTACTTATATATATTTCATCAGTTGCTAATATCATATTTCTAATCTCTTTAAAAGATAACAACTTTTTGCTTAATATTGTTCTAAAAATAATAAATTCTTTTCACATCCCAGTTCTTTTCCAGATAGTTCTTAAAGTCCTTACATACTTCAAAAAATTCTTCGTCTTCTTTGTTGTTCAGTTTTTTAGTAATTTTATCCATTTCTGCCATGAACAGAACTTTATGTATCCAGTCTCCAATTTCTGGTACTTTTTCAAGTTTCCAATATTGCGCATATAGCATTCTTGCTGTCGTTATTAGGTACCAGAATAAAGTTCTTTTTTCCACATTAACTTCTTCCATTTTTAGTCCCAAAAGCAGAATTTCCGGTGCTTTTTAAAAAGAGCATTGTAGTATCTTCTGCATTTCACTATGAATGTTTGTCCAAAAGTCCACAGCTTTTTCACAAGTCCACCACATATGGTAAAATGAGCCTTCATGTTTTTTACATTTCCAACATTTATTAGACATATTTTCATTCATATTTGCTATTTTTTTCGGAGTCATGTACCATCTATACATCATTTTATAACAGTTTTCTTTAACATTGGTACAGATCGATATTTTAATAGAATTTTTCCACAAATATTCCCATGAGTCCATCTTTGTTCATATTAATTGCCCACTTTAACATTTGCTCTTTAACTGTTTCCTCTTCCGTATACCATTTTAACAAAACTCTATACATATTTGAAATCTTTTTTTCCCCTCCTCTATCCCAAATGCTCTCCATTTCATTT
>NW_015176062.1:64017-64191 GCF_001447785.1 Gekko japonicus | reverse complement strand
CACATCTTCTGTTGTTGTTCTTGTTACAAATTGCACAATGACATCTCTTGGTAGGTTCTTCTTTTCCGCTATTCTGGAGTTCACCCTATAGATTAAATCAAATTCTGAATCAATTGACCCCTCATCTTCTCCCAAAAATAGTGTGATTGCTTTCATCATTTCCATTCTAATATC
>NW_015176062.1:47505-63867 GCF_001447785.1 Gekko japonicus | reverse complement strand
ACTGCTTCAACTTCTTGCTTGATTGAAGTTGTTTCTGTTGTCACCAGGTCTTTTATTGCGGCTATGTTTTTTTCCTGGACTTCTTCCAATCGCTTCAGGTGTATTTGGGTTTGCTTTTCCATTTGTGCTTCCAGTTGTTTGACTATCTGGGTCTCTAGTTGTTTTTGTATCTGCTCTCCCATGTTCTGTATTGCTTCTGTCATCCTCTTCTCCATCACTTCCATGGCAGACTGCCATTCTTTCCTCTCCTTTGACATCCTCGGAGTTGATGCAGAGCCTATTCTTGGTCTTACAACTGGAGTAGTCTTTACTGCTGGGTCTGAGTCTGCTCTGTTTTTTCTTCTTCTGGTCTCCGTTTTGGCGGTACTGCTGCACTACACGCAGTTAAAAATGAACAGTCATATTCAAGGTAGATAGTGCAGATTAACACAGTCCTTCAATTTCGCATCTTTAAGACCCGCAGAAAGCTGTTTAAAAAGCAATTAAAGTTGAAGTCCTCCTCAAAATGTCGGGCGCAACTTCTCGCTGGTTTTTTGTGGTAGAGTAGGTCAGTTTCACTTCCGCCCTTCCCGTCTGTGCGCATATACTCACATCCGGTACTTCACTTTTGTATGTCCGATCTCCTTCCTTCTGTAACTGGCTCGTCTAGGAATTCAACTTCCTCTTTGTTTAGATCGGAACCCTTTCTCCGCAACACCAGCCTCCCTCTTCCCGCGATAGACTTCGTCAGTTTCGGTTTTCAGCTGCGCGCTTATCTCTTCTACCACCACAGGAATGATCAACAATAAAGTTTTTCTCACATTAAAAGCCTTCAATCAATTCGTATTTTGTCCGGAATCGAATCGCTGGGATTATTAATCGATTAGCCGCTTATCCGTGTGTTTCAAATTAGTTCATAGCTTAGTTCAGGTAAGCAGTACATTTTTGTTATCTATCACGGTCAAATCGGGTTATGCATTGCTTCTTTTCACTTACAAGTAGTTTCCCATCTTCAAGAAGTCGGCTGACGGCGAATTTATGTCGGATACCCGGCTCGAACGGCCCCTGGAGAGATGCTCGGCAATTACCCTCTTCGCGGGAGGAGATCAAAGCTCGATTCAGCTTCTTCCGAAGCTCAATCTTGCCAATCTCACACTCCCTCTTGGGCGCTGCTGCCTGCTTGTCCCCCCCCCCTCTCTGGGGAGCAATGCGTTGGGTTGAAAACAGCCCAAACTGTCAGAAGGGGCCGTCGTCCGCTCCGCCCAGATCGCGGAACGCGTCAATGCACCATCTTAGCTCGACCGGAAGCCCCATTTGTAAGCTGCCTTGAGTCACAAAGTGGGGTATAAATATTTGAATAAATAAGTAGTTTGGGCAAGTTGATAACATGTAAGCAACTTCCTGTTTGTTAGGTTAGGCAGGATTCTGACAGTAATCATTCCTCCTCTGTTATACTTTACCTGTAATGCTGGTTGTCATATTTCACCTTAAGAAACCAAAGTAGACGGCAAGAGTCCCATCCCCCCCAAAGTGCTGGCATGTTTTCTAAGGCTCAGCACAGGGCGATGGTCTGGGGCCAGGTCTACCAGTATAGTAGACTGGGGCAAGTAGACCTGTTTTCTGGAGGCCAGGTCTACCAGTACAGAGGAAAGGTATGGAGGTATGTTCTCTGGAGGACAGGTCTATCAATATAGTGGCCGGGGGTGTGTGTGTAAGACCTGTCCTCCGGAGGCCAGGTCTACCAATATAGTGGCTGTGTTCCCTCTAAGCTGAGTTAGTGTGAGCAAGCACACAGTTTTTTAGCCTGCAGCTCACACATTTTTGTCTTAGCTCAGAGCAAACTAATTTATGCAGTAGCCAAATCGCTCACTCACAATTTTAATGCCAGTAGCTCAGAAAGTAGAATTTTTCCTCACAATACTCCATAGCTTGGAGGGAGCATTGGTTATGATGATCTAGGAATTTCCCTTAATCTCTATGGTAAAAAACATAAAGACATTGGGAAATTTCTAGAGTGTCACTATGGAGGTCATTGTTTCTCCTGCTCCACAATTTCTTGAGGGCAGGGTATGAAGGACAAAGGTGGGAGTTTACCCCCTTGTGGGTGGGCAAGCCTAAGGTAGTCTGAAATGGTATGGTCTGTTCTAGCACCTCCTTCATCCCTGAATAAAGAGTAAACAGCTCCCACAAATGCCCACTGAAACACAAGCTCTTTGACTTCATTGAACCCCAGCAGCACAGTAGGTAATTGAATTCTCTTGGGAGTGAATACCACAGTCTTAGACCCACCACCAAGAAGGCTCAGATTCACATTTCTGCAACGCAATAGACAATGGCAATCAAAGGAATTCCAAAAATGATATGAATGAACAAGTGGATAGTATGAAAGAGGGCTGTCGCTCTTAGTAATATTAATGGAAGTGAGCTAGGGTAGTGGTTAGAGTGCTAGACTAGAGTCCAGAAGACCCAGGTTCACCCCCCCACAACACTTGCTGAATGTCCTTCGGCCAGACACACACATGCCCCCAGCCTGACCCAATTATGGGGCTGTTATGAGAATAAAGAGGGGAGGAAAAGCATACACGCCGGCCTGAGGGCCTTAGAGCAGGGTGTCAAACATGCGGCCCAGGGGCCGGATCAGGCCCCCAGGGGCTTCTATCAGGCCCACAGTGGAACTTGCTGTCTGCTTCTTTTTCCAGTTCTGCTGCTACTGCTGCGTCATTGTAGGTTTGCAGCTTACAGATACACACCTGAACAGCATATTCAAGATTGCAACAGCACAGACATTTTGATGCAATAATTCAGAGAAAGTGGTGTCAGTTATCAGACACTGTTAAATAAACAAAATATTGCAAGAGTGCTAATGTTTTAAGCATGTTTTTATTTTAAGTAAAAAAAAAACCTTTGTGTTTGTGTCCTTTATAAAGTTTATATCTCCGCTACCTGGCATTACATTTTATGACACACATGGCCTGGCCCAACAAGGTCTCATTTATCAGTTCAACACCCCTGCCTTAGAGGAAGGGTAGGGTAAAAAATAAATAGATCTAGACCCAATCTCATATTACATTAGCCACATAAGGAGGGGAAAGGGGACACAGACACTTACCAATAGGTTCTTTACTCTCCTGCTCTGATCAGCCATGTCATGACTTTAAATATAAACTTTACCTTCATTGTGCCCCTCTAACCTGCTCTGAGGTGACGGACTTTATGGTATCTAGAGCTTGGGGGAGACTCCTTGCAAATAAGAGAGAGCGCAGCATTTTTCTTTGAACAGAATCTCAACACTGCCCCACTTCAATGACTCACTTTCTCCTGTTTCTCCTTCTCACTGAGCAGCTAGGCCTTTGAAGATTTCTAGCAGTCTACAAATGAATCATGTCCCCAGATAGGTGGCATCTTCCTGGTTGCTTATGTCTGTGAAGCCAAAAAAAGTTTTACGATTAACCCTTGCCAACAAGGTCAGGCTTCTCTCCTTCACCATCTTTGATTTCAAGACCTCTTTCCCCTGAGAATGATCCCTTTAAAGCTCTGAAGGATTAGTGAAAGGATCAAATGGCCCAAAAGTCCAATTGTGTCTGTGAAACATCCATTCAGGATCATATTAATGAAACATCCTTTCACAATCAACAGAAGGTCTTCATGGAGTGAGCAGATGCAAAGAAGTGTCAGACCCCCCCAGTTAGCTACGGGGGGAGGGGGGACAGAGTTTTTTGTCTTCCTCTTCCCCTGCACTTGCCAAAATTTCCTCTTCTATACCTATGATAATTTCCATCTCTCCTTATATATATAAGAGTAAGAACATTCTATATGAACATTCTAAAATGCCCGCCTTTAGTGTTAGGCCGGAAGAACTGCCACTCAGAAGACGCTGGCTGGATTGACTGGCTGCTTTGTGCAGTCCCGCCCAGCGTTTCAAGGTCTTCTGCATATGGAAGCTGATTGGAGGCTTGAAGACAGACAGGCAGATAAAGGTTAGGCTGTTGGTTGCCTGGAAAGGACATAGGGTTGCCAACTCCAGGTTGGAAACTTCCAGGATAGTTTAGGAATGAAGCCTGCTGAGGGTGGGGTCTGAGGAGGAGGAGGAGGAAGAGAAAGAGGAGGACCTCAGACAGATACAATGCCATACTCCCCACCCTCCAAACAAGCTGTTGCCAGTCTCCAGGTGACAGCTGGAGAGCTCTTAAAGCTCTGGTGCTAATTCAAAGTGCTGCAATTTGTCGACAGAGTAGTGTTTTGGCAAATCTTTAGGAATTGTTTGGTGCATTTACGATGAGGCACCCACCCAGAGCCTCTGGCATTTTCTCACTCTGCTGGCATCAAAACCAATTTAAGGCAAAATAAGAGGCTACTGAGAGGGGAGGAGATAAAGTTGCCAGCTTTAGGTATGGAAAATCCTGGAGATTTGAGGAGTGGAGGCCGGAGAGGGGGACATCAGACAGGTTACAGTGCCATAGACTCCACCCTCCAACCCAGCTATTTGCTCCTGGGTAACTATTGTTGCCAATCTTGGCCCAGCACCCATCAAACCATTCTCTTCAACCCCCTGCTGTGCAGCTGACTTTCCCCTAGGGTTGCCAATCTCCAGGTGGGACCTGGAGATCTCCCACTGCTACAATTGATTTCCAGATGACAGAGATCAGTTTCCCCTGGAGAAAATGGCTGCTTTGGAGGGTAGACCCTATGACATTATACCTGCTGAGTCCTTCCGCCCCCCCCCATGCTGCCCTCTACAGAATCCACCCCCCAAAACTCCCGGTATTTCCCTCCTTATAGCTGGCAACCCTACTTTCCCCTCAGTGCCTGATGGTAGGCAACTTAGTTTGGTCCAGTCACCTACTTTGGCCTTTGGGAGAAAACATATTGGGGCCAATCCTGATAGGGTTGCCAACTCCCGATGGGAAATTCCTGGAGATTTGAGGGATGGAGCCTGAAGAGGGTGAGGTTTGAGGAGGGGTGGGACCTCAGACAGGTACAATGCCATAGACTCCACCCTCCAAACCACTCAGTCCCTCATGGGGAACCATTGTTGCCAATCTCCAGGTGAGGGCTGGAGACCACTCAAAATTACAATTGCTCTGCAGAAGGGAGGGCGGAAGTCAGCTGAAGTCAAAGGGGCAGATAAAGGTAGGTTGATGGTTAGCTGCGAAGGAGATGGGGTTGCCAACTCCAGGCTGGCAAATTCCTGGGGATTTGAGGGGTGGAGCCTGGAGAGGGTGGGGTTTGCGGAGAGGTGGGACATCAGACAGGTAGAATGCCATAGACTCCACCCTCCAAACCAGCCATTTCGTCCTGGGTAACAATTGTTGCCAATTTCCAGGTGAGGGCTACAGATCACTCAAAATTACAACTGCTCTTCAGGGAGCAGAGATCAGTTCCTCTGGAGAAAACAGTGGACTCTGCCATTATACCCTGCTGAGGTCACCACAGCAAAATGACACTGTTTGCCCAAAGCCAGAGCACTCCCCCAGAGCCTCTTTCTAGATCCCGTTGTATTTATTTCCACAACGGGCTTTACTGCTAGTCTAATTATATTGTGTCAGGCCCCACACAGCCAGGGTGGGAAAGGATAGTTCTCCCCCCTCCCCCTTTTATTCAGGTTTTAAAGCCTACAGGCCATATACCATGGAGAAGATAGTTGTAGTTAGCAAGCTGTCCTCCAAATAAGACAAATTGCTCAGACCAAGAGAATATGTTTAAGTCTAGGACTTTATAGGGCCTGCTGGAAAGGGATTGGTCCTTGGTGGTCAGCTGACTGAGTACACAGACAAGAGGCGGCACTAGCACTACTTCCCAGGTGACACCTTTGAAGCACACAGTCTGCCAAGGAGGATAACAGTCAAACATGGTGAACGCTGGAGCCTAGCGGCTGGGAATCCTGGTCTGTGACCTTATGGCACTCTGTACTTAGGTAATCTTTCCCCAAACCGTGTACCATGAGAATAAAATAAAGATTTGTAAAAAATTGTTTTGTTTACATTATTTATACCCTGCCTTTCTCACTGGGACTCAAAAGCGGCTTATGCAGAGGTTCCTGAGGGCCCAAAATATTCAGCTCCAAATGGATGCTCCCTGCAGCACCTCTGTATATTTTACTGCTACGGTCTTGCCTCCTCCCCGACATTCTCCAGTGTGGGAGGGCACATAAGCCTTGAGTCTCAGTAAGAAAAGCAGGCTGTAAATAAATGAAATAATTCTGCAGTCTCTCTGCATCATGTGTGGGTCATTCAGTCCAAGCCATTGCAGCAGAATTACCTGTGTGCTGCTGCAGCCTGTTACATCTATGAATGAGTCCCTGCTTTGGAGCTGCCTCTTCCTCAGGTGACACAGGAAGGAGGAGGATTCAGGCAACAGGGTGGTGAGGGAGGTTAGACTCTTTCAGGTGCTTAAAATAAAATCTTCTAGGGTTTGTGCCTCCAATTTTAATTCAAGACATGTGTGTAGGTGTCACAACATTGTGGTGTGCCCCCAATGTTTATTTGATCAGGTTGGGGTATGAGGAAATTTGGGTAGTGTGCCAATTAAAAAATCAATCCCTTTTAGTAGCGTAGTTCTAGGCACTGATTTTAACCATAAACCTGGGTTCTGCACCGGTAATTCACTCCAGTTACACAAAAACAGAATCAGAAATTTATTTACAAAAGAATTACATATATATAAAAACATGCAAGTAAGGGAAAGGGTATGTACACTGAAACAAAGACAAACACAAGAAACCTGACTCTCTAGCCACTAACACCGACCCTGCGCAGCACTCTTCCCAGCCGCACAGAAGCAGAAGTACTGGAGAGAGTGACAGCCTCTTCCTCCAGGTTCTGTGATATCTTCTGTGTGGATACCCTTACCTCCTTTGGTGGGTCCTGACTCCTGGCTTTATCCTAGCTCAGCTGTCAGTTCTTGATTGACTGACCAATCACAGGAATTAGCCAATTGATCTTGATCTTGAACTGTCAAGATCGTCTGCTGTCAAGCAGTTACTTTGACAGCTCACATCTGTGGCCACTATCAAGCTAACTGGTAACTAATTGCAGGTGGTCATTAGTAAGGTGCATTGTAGCTTGGAAACAATCCAGACAAAATGTAGGGATTAACGATACTACAGAAAATGCAAATACTTAGATCCTGAGGACCCGCTTTCATGACAGTAGGTACCAAAAATCTGGCAGAGAGTGTTCTAAACACTCAGGCACTCTGACTTTCTCCTTTTCATCTGGTCACCCTAAGCAGCGACCTCTTGCCGTTTTTTCTGCAGCCTTTCCTTCTGATCTGCTATCAGATTTTTGCCTCCAGAGTGGGAGCTTGTTTTGACTGGTGTGGAATGTAGCCAGTAACACATTGTGCCTCCCTCTGGTTCTCCCCACAAGCCCCGTACCCTGTGCAGGGTCTCCTTATCTCCAACAGCTGCTCTGGACCTTTTTTTTCATAGCAAGTAGTAGTAAGGCAAAGGAGGGGGGGACAACTTTTCTTCATTTGTACATGTGTTTAGCAAGCAAGAGAAAAGCAGACCATGCAGCATGCTGTTCCTCTGAGAACAGTGGTGAGAATGCCAGCTGGGAGGGAGGGTTGCCAACCTGTATGCGGGGCCTGGAGATCTCATGATCTCCACATGATCTCCAGACCACAGAGATCAGTTCCTCTCCTTCCCAAACCCTGCCCTCCCCATAGTCTACCCCCCAAATCTCAAGGAATTTCCTAATCCAGAATTGGGAATTCTACTGGAAGCTCTTCACTCAAGCTACGAATCTCACTGGGTGGCCTTAGGTCAGTCATCCTTTCTCAGCCCAGTCTACCTCACATAGCTGTTGTGAGGGCAAAATGGGAGTTGTGATGGACACTGCCCTGAGTGCCTTGGAGGCAGGGTGGGACAAATTTCTGAGCTAATGGCCTATTGACTGCCTGTAAGTCACACAGTACCAAAAAACAGAGGCAATGTATTCCAACCTCTCATCCAGGGAGCATTTAGCTCTTCAAAAAGAGGTAATAATTAATGATAATTATCATATGGTATGTGTAGAATAGCCAGGTGATCCTAAGATTGTCTGGCAGCCAGAAGTTCTAGCTCTTTAGCGTTATGCACCACTAGGTGATGAGCTAAACTTGCCTTTAAAGCAAGAGACATTTCAGAGGTGGTTTGCCATTGCCTGGCTCTGGATCACAACCCTGGTATTCCTTGGTATTCCTGGTATTCCAAATCCTAGCCAAGGCTGACCCTGTTTAGCATCTGAGATCTGGTGGGATCGGGCTAGCCTGGGATATCCAGGTCGGGGCTCAAAAAGAGGTAGAACTTGTGGAACTGAGTCAAATCTACCAGCTTTCTGACCTTGGTCCAGAAAGTCTTGGTTTGCACATGCAGCTCTTTCTCCATGGAGGTGCAAAATGGATGGACTTGAACCTTTTGGAATGCTCTCCTGTGTTGTTGTTGTTTTTTCTTAACTTTCTGTCAATCAAAAACCAGCACTGCAAGCCAAGAAAAGGGGTAGAAGCTGTACTAGTTTTGTGTTTTTGCAGGGAGATTTTTAGATGAAGGAAACTTCAAAGCTAGAACCAATCACATGGAGTCTAAAATGGTGTGGTCCATTTCACCATCTCATGGTTCTGCCACCTCACTCCCACCATGGCATGCGTGAGCCCGGTCTTTGTTGAACTGGGCTGCTCTTTCCTTGTCTTAGTGAGACAGGATTTTAAATAAAATAGAGACAAAATAATTAATTTGTAAGCTCCCTCCTAGCATAGGTATTTCTGCTTGACTGTGTCAGCCACCCCCCTCCCCGCAATATATGGAAGTTGTTTTCTTCCACTCCTTATAAAGAGCTTGGAATCCACTTTTTACTCACAAATTCCCTGCTGAGTTCATTCATTCTGGGAAGGAAAAAGGCAGGCAGCCAACCTGAAATTTCAGATTGCTTTGTGTTGTTGATAACTGTTTTATTTTGGTTCTTTTTTCAAGGTCATGTGAAGTGTTAGCAGCTCACTTTATGAATCAATTTGCAACCTTTCCGCTCTGCAAAATGAAATGAATCCAATACAACCACTGACTCTTGTAAACCCTTGCTTAGCTGCCCCCTTCTTTTTTAAAAAAAAGTTACGATGGAAATTCTATGCACACTGAGGCCAAGTCCTTCCTGAGGAGGGAAACCTGTGTCAGAACTAATGGTGTTGCAGACCGCAGAAATGTATCCACAGGCTTAAATGCCCCTCCATGCCAAAAAAATTCCTTGCCCCTTGAAAATTGGCATAAGAAAGTTCTAGTTTAGTCTTCTCCATGACATGCTAGCTTTCTAACTGGAGAGATTTTTAGTGCATAGAGGTGTATTCATTAACCTGAGCTGTCTTAAGTCATACAGCCCAACCAACAAGAGTCAAATCTTGGTAGCGGTGGAAAGTGCCACCAAGTCACAGCTGACTTATGGCAGCCCTGTGGGGTGTTCCAGGCAAGAGACGTTCAGAGGTGGTTTGCCATGGCCTGCCTCCATGTCATGACCTTGGTAGGCCTCGGAGGTCTCCCGTCCAAATACTACCCAGGGCTGGCCCTGTTTAGCTTCTGAGATCAGGGCCAAGTCTATGTGGGGATAGATTCAGGTGGGTAGCCATTTAGTCTGAAGCAGCAGAACACTGAGTTCAGTGGCACCTTTCAGACCAAAGAATCATAGAGTTGGAAGGGGCCATACAGACCATCTAGTCCAACCCCCTGCCCAATGCAGGACCAGCCTAAAGTATCTCTGACAAATATCCGTCCAGCTTCTTCTTGAAAGCTATCAGTGAAGGGGAGCTCACCTCCTCCCTAGGCAGCTGATTCCACCTTTGAAGCACTCTGACCGTGAAAAAGTTTTTCCTAATATCCAGCCGATACCTTTCTGCATGTAATTTAAACCCGTTGCTTCAGGTCCTGTCCTCTGTTGTTGCCAACTGGAACAGCTCCTTGCCCTCCTCCAAATGACAGCCTTTCATATATTTAAAGAGAGCAATCATGTCTCCCCTCAATCTCCTCTTCTCCAAACTAAACATTCCCAAGGCCCTTAGCCTTTCCTTGGCCCCCGTCACACGGGCTGGAAAAATGCGGGGGGGAAATGTGGCTGTTTGCCCCGGAACAAAGTAACGTGTGGCTGCCCGATCAGACGTCCTGTCAAGGTCCTGTGGTTAGGCGTTAGGTGCCGATCAGACGGCTAGTCTGCAGCGTGGCAAAGAAACAGCACAGCGCGTTCACACTGGCAATTGCGCTGCGCCGCTTCTGTGGCAAATGGGTTTTTTTTTGTTTCACCGAAGTTTGCGCATGTGCATGATTGTTTGTGCGCATCCTGTGAGGACTTAAAAAAAACAACACATCCGGTTTGCAAGGGGACATAGGCGGGCGCCAGATGCCACGGTTTCCAACGGAAACGCGATCAGACACCTGCCCTTGGCCTGCATTTTCCGGAAACTAGTACATCGTATGTGGTGGTTTTTTACTCCGCATCTTCGGCAACAAGCCACAGGTTAGCCACGGGTGCACTATGCTTCCCAGATGTTGCGGTGTGATCGCACCTGGAAAATCCACCTATCATCTGTGTCTTCAGCGTTGCAACTTCTCCGTGTGAACGGGGCCCTCGTAGGGCTCAGTCTCCAGACCCCTGATCATCCTCGTCACTCTCTTCTCCACCCTCTCGATTTTGTCCACATTCTTTTTGAAGTGAGGCCTCCAGAACTGCACACAGTACTCCAGGTGCGACCTGACCAAGGCAGTATACAGAGGGGGCTATGACCTCCTGCGATTTCGATGCTATGGCCCTTTTAATACAACCCAAGACTGAATTTGCCTTTTTTTTGCCACTGCATCACACTAACTGCTCATATTTAGTTTACAGCCCACCCTTACCCCAAGATCTCTTTTGCATACACTACTCCCCAGAAACATATCCCCCATCCAGTATTTGTGCTTGACATTTTTGTAGCCCAGATGTAATACTGTGCATTTATCTTTGTTGAATTGCATCCTGTTCCCAACTGCCCACTTCTCCAGAGTATTCAGGTCTTGTTGAATTTTAACTCTATCTTCTTGGGTGTTTGCTACTCCTCCCAATTTGGTATCATTAGCAGATTTAATGAGTAGCCCTTCTACCCCTTCATCCAGATCATTGATAAAAATACTGAAAAGTACTGGGCCCAAAACCGAGCCCTGCGGCACCCCACTGGACACCTCCCTCCAATCTAATGAATCGCCATTGACCACCACTCTTTGAGTGCGGTCCTGTAACCAGTTCCCCATCCACTGAACTGTCCTATAGTCCAGCCCACGATCTTCCAGTTTACCCATCAGAATGTCATGGGGAACCTTATCAAAAGCTTTACTGAAATCCAGTTAAATAACATCAACAGAGTTCCCACGATCCAATAAGCTCGTCACACGATCAAAGAAGGAAACCGGGTTGGTCTGACAAGATCTGTTGGGGGCAAAACCATGCTGACTTCCCCAGATCACTAAGTGGTCCTTCAGATGCTTACAGATCCATCCTTTTAAAATCTGCTCTAATACCTCCCCAGCAACAGAAGTCAGACTGACTGGCCTATAGTTTCCCGGGTCATCCCTCTTCCCTTTCTTATTCAAGGTATACGTTTTTATTCAAGGTATAAGCTTTCATGTGCAAGCACACTTTGTGCACTTCAGGTATCTGAAGAAGTGTGCTTGCACACAAAAGCTTACACCTTGAGTACAATTTTGTTGGTCTTAAAGGTGCCACTGGACTCAGACTTTGTTCTTATGTGGGGGTAACTCCAAAAAAAGTCTGCATGGTCAAAGCAATGGGATTCCCAGTAGTCATGTATGGCTGCAAGAGTTGGACTATAAGGAAGGCCAAGCGCCGAAGAATAGATTCTTTTGAACTATGGTGCTGGAGAAGACTCTTGAGAGTTCCTTGGACTGCAAGAAGATCAAATCAGTCAATCCTAAAAGAAATCAACCCTGACTGTTCCCTGGAAGGCCAGATAATGAAACTGAAGCTCAAATACTTTGGCCACCAAATGAGAAGGGAGCACTCACTGGAGAAGACCCTGATGCTGGGAAAGATTGAAGGTCAAAGAAGACGGGGATGGCAAAGGATGAGATGGTTAGACAGTGTCATCGATGCAACGAACATGAAATTGAGCCAACTTCAGAGGACGGCGGAAGACAGGAAGTCCTGGCGGGAGCTGGTCCATGGGGTCGCGAAGAGTCGGACTCGACTGTGCGACTGAACAATAACAACTCTCATTAAACCACCTGGGACTTATTTCTGAATAACATGAATAGAATGAGCTGCTGGAGTATGGAAAAGTGACCATACATTATCACAATGCCGGTTAATAGGCATGTTCATATTCTTATAAAGGCCTTATTTTAAAGAGCCGTTACTTACAGAAACTGGAACTACTCCAGGTCCTCGCAGATTACAGACCCTCTTTTTCCATGCTTCGGTGCTCGTCTGGTATCTGGATTTATAATTTTGTTTTCTGAAGATGGAACACTGCAGGACTGAGTTGTTGACTTATTTCCTGAGTCCTGCTCCTGAGCCTGTGACGGAAGATTGGCGTGCCAAAATTTAACAGCTTAGTTGCCTGAAACTTGGTTGCCAAAAGAGGGCTAACCAGTGTTTTTGACAAGCCCTGTTGTCCTGAGTGATTCTCCTTAAATGTACACAGGGGTCATTTAGTAGAAAAAGAGGTGCAGGAGCTCATTAGCATAACTCATTTGCATATGCCACACCCCCTGACATCACCGGAAGTGTGTCAGAAGGCAACACCCACCGCTAGACTGTTTTGGATTGCTAGCTATTGGGGGGGGGGACACGTGCAGATCTGCCCTCACAGAGGAGGGAGAGCTTGTACCTGAATAAAACTTGGTCTTTGGTGTTGAGGGGGCCTTGTGTGGGTGTTGCGCGGGGGGGGGGGGGGCTCTGCAGCTTACCTGGCTGCTTCTTGCTCTGACTGAGGGCTGCTGGGAGCAGGGGGTGGGGCTTGTTACATGTGCCCGCCCTCTGAGCTCTTTACTGCCGGAGCTCCGCTCCTGTGCGCTCCTGCAGGAAATGACCCCTGAATGTACAGTATCATCCTGTTCTATTTTACTGGAATAAATGGCTTAAACCCAAATTATCTCTGCATTGAGTAACACTTACTATTCGGTTCAGGTAGGTAGCCATGTTGGTCTGAAGCAGCAGAGCAAAGTGTGAGTCCAGTGGCACCTTTAAGGCCAACGAAGTTTTATTCAAGGTATAAGCATGTGCACAAAAGCTTATACCTTGAATAAAACTTTGTTGGACTTAAAGGTGCCACAGGACACTTACTCTCGGGGAAGGAGAAGGAGGATGGTCTGCCCAGTCAGGATCTGGGGGACCAAAGCCAGAATTGCTTTGGAATTAGTGCTACGTGCCTGACGTCTTGCTTCTGCATCTCCCTGATAGCAGCTCAACCTGTATATTTGCAAACAAACAGATGATCACAAAGTAAATCTGTAGTTGTATCACCTCTAAGAACATTGCCATCTGATAGGAAAGGGGAATGTGTTATAGTCAAATGGACTCTGAAGTCACGTATCATCTGTACCTTACAACCTGTACTCTACTTGATTTTTTTCACATTCATTTCCAGAATGGTGTAAATTAACTACAATTTGGGACACAGAGTAACAGGAAGAATCCATGCCCTCCCTTGGGGGGGGGGAGTCATTAGGTCTGTCCCTCCAACGAGATGAGGGCAGCATACATGGTTTCCTCTCCCCATTTGATCCTTATAACAACCTTGTGAGGTAGGTTAGGCTGAAAGAGCAACTGGGCCGAGGTCACCCAGTGAGCTTTACAACCATGGAGAGATTTCTGTCACAGCATTCTTGGGCCTAGTAAGATACCCTAACCACTACACAACATTGGCTCTGAATTGAGCCAGTTGCCAAAATTTGCCCCAATCTACAGTGACAATTGAAGGTTGGGGAAATCCTACAGATTTGAGGACACCATTTGGGGAAGGAAGGGAGCTGAGCAGGGATGCGTGGCCATAAAAATCTACCCTCCCAAGCTACTATTGTCTCTAGGTAGATTCAAGTCCAGTAGCACCTTAGAGACCAATGAGAGTTTCATGGTAGAAGCTTTTGGAGTGAAAGCAACTTTGATCAGTTTTTTCAAGGTGCTCCTGTAGTAAAATCTAAGTGCTCTACTGCAGACCAGCATTTCTCCAGGGGAAATGATCCATGTAGTCTGGAGATCAGTTGTAATTGCACTGAGATCAGTTCACAGGTGCACAGTTCCCTCCATTATTTGGAGAGAAGATTTTCTCCCTTCCCTAACCTGTATTTGAGTACTGAGAATCAGGGGCCTACATACTTGAGGGACCGCCTTTCCCCACTAGGGTTGCCTAGTGACTTACTGTTAAAAGTGGGGGAAGGTTGGTCCCTGGCTGGGACATTTGCGCACGCGCAAACCGCGTGCACACCGCAATGATGTCACCTCTGAGTGACATCATTGCGCTGGGCACATCGGCCCAAACCGGGCACATTGGGGGCGGGGTTCCCCCCGCTGGCCTTTTCCAGACCAGTGGATTGGGGACCTTTTGAGCAGGGGAACCTCCGCCCTCCCGGGGGACCTGGCAGCCCTATTCCCCACGTTTCCCAGAGAGCACTATGATCAGGGTCCCAAAATCATCTGGCCCTTCTGGGCCCCAGAGAAGCAAGATTGGCTTCAACGAGGGCCAGGGCCTTCTCAGTGGCAGCTCTGTACTGGTGGAACGAGCTCCCGGAAGACATCAGGGCTCTGCAGGACCTTTTAAAATTCCACAGGGCCTGTGAGATGGAGCTCTTCCACTGGGCCTTTGATTAGCAAGCCGCACTTAATAAACCAAGGCCCTGGCCCCAATATTAACACCATCATTGACAGCCTGTATTCTGCCGACATGACCCAGAGACTGAGATGTTAGCTGACTGTACCTTTATGCTGATACTCTAAAGCTTAGGGTTGCCAGGTCTGTGTTGGAAAATACCTGGAGACTTTGTGGGTGGAGCCAGGAAAGGGGAGGGGCCTCAGCATAGTAAGAATGCCACAGAGTCCACCCTTCAAAGCAGCCATTTTCTCCAGCTGGGGATCAGTGGTAAAAGTGGGAGATCCCCAGGCCCCACCTGGAGGCTGGCAAACCTATTAAAGCCTGCCATCATTATATGTTATATACTAGCCCTTTATGCTGTGTTTTAATATTTGTATATTTTATCTAATCTTCTGTTTTATCTGGTCTACAAAATTTTATGTAAGCTGCCCTGGGCCTATCCCAGTGAGGAGGGTGAGATATTAAACAAACAAACAAATAAACAAACAGAGGGGCTGGGACCCCCCCATTATAGTTCTGATTACCAAAAATTCCCCTACGTGATAAAAAGGTTCTTGTCCCTGTAAATTTTGTGGAGGCTGCCTTGAGTCTGAGGTAATAAGGCACAACATAAATGTTTTAAATGAAGCCTCTTTTTTTCTATTTACTGTGGAGGTTAAATAAGGAAGGAAGGCAGGTTCTTCACAAAATGGCTGCTGACAAACTGTCCTGTGCTGTTATAAGGAACTTGTTTGACAACATTGTCTGGAATCAGGTCCAGAGCACAACAATCTCTCCTATATTATAAAAGGGTTTTGGGTGCCAGAATTCTAAAATGCACTCCTTTAGTGTTAGGCCGAAAAAACTGCCACTCGGAAGACACTGGCTGGGTTCATTGGCTGCTTTGTGCAGTCCCGCCCAGCGTTCCAAGGTCATTTACATATGGAAGCTGATTGGACTACATTCCATTCCACACCTCAATCACCCCCCCCCCCGCAAGGCAGTTGGAATTTTCAGTTGGGAGAGGAGAATGATGTCAGCTGCTCCCTAGGCAGAGGCTGTGGGGGGGGGGTTGTAAAACTTAAGACAGACAGGCAGATAGGGTTGCCAACTCCAGGTTGGAAACTTCCAGGATATTTTAGGGATGAAGCCTGCTGAGGGTGGAATCTGAGGAGGAGGAGGAAGAGGGGGACCTCAGACAGATACAATGCCATACTGCCCACACTCCAGACAAGCTGTTGCCAGTCTCCAGGTGACAGCTGGAGAGATCTTAAAGCTTTGGTGCTACTTCAAAGTTCCCCAGGAGCCCAAAACAGAGTAGTGTTTTGGAAAATCTTGAGGAATTGTTTGGTGCATTTACGATGGGGCTCCTGGGGAACTATTGTTGCCAATCTTGGCCCAGCAGCCATCAAACCATTCTCTTTAACCCCCTGCTGTGCAGCTGACTTCCCCCTAGGGTTGCCAATCTCCAGGTGGGACCTGGAGATCTCCCACTGTTACAATTGATCTCCAGATGACAGAGATCAGTTCCCCTGGAGAAAATGGATGCTTTGGAGGGTAGACCCTATGACATTACACCTGCTG
>NW_015176062.1:0-47387 GCF_001447785.1 Gekko japonicus | reverse complement strand
CCCCCCCCATGCTGCCCTCTACAGAATCCACCCCCCAAACCTCCAGGTATTTCCCTCCTTAGAGCTGGCAACCCTACATTCCCCTCAGTGCCTGTTGGTAGGCAACTAAGCTTGGTCCTGTCACCTACTTTGGCCTTTGGGAGAAAACACATTGGGGCCAGTCCTGATAGGGTTGCCAACTCCAGATGGGAAATTCCTGGAGATTTGAGGGATGGAGCCTGAAGAGGGTGAGGTTTGAGGAGGGGTGGGACCTCAGACAGGTACACTGCCATAGACTCCACCCTCCAAACCAGTCAGTCTCACATAGGGAACCATTGTTGCCAATCTCCAGGTGAGGGCTGGAGAGCACTCAGTATTACAACTGCTCTGCAGAAGGGAGGGCAGAAGTCAGCTGAAGTCAAAGGGGCAGATAATGGTAGGTTGATGGCTAGCTGGGAAGGAGATGGGGTTGCCAACTACATGCTGACAAATTCTTAGGGATTTGAGGGGTGGAGCCTGGAGAGGGTGGGGTTTGCAGAGGGGTGGGACCTCAGACAGGTAGAATGCCATAGACTCCACCCTCCAAACCAGCCATTTTGTCCTGGGTAACAATTGCTGCCAATCTCCAGGTGAGGGCTACAGATCACTCACAATTACAACTGCTCTTCAGGTAGCAGAGATCAGTTCCTCTGGAGAAAACAGTGGACTCTGTCATTATACCCTGCTGAGGTCACCACAGCAAATTGACACTGTTTGCCCAAAGCCAGAGCACTGCCCCAGAGCCTCTTTCTAGATCCCGTTGTATTGCTTTCACAACGGGCTTTACTGCTAGTACTAATAATACATCTGACTCTCCTTCAGTTTGTGTGAAGACTTTGTTCTTCTCGGCCTACCTCAGTCAGTCAAAACTTGCAATCTCCCCCGGGTTCCCCATCTGGGAGCCTGAGGATCTTGTTCAGTTCTCCAAAACTGATACTAGCCAATAGGAACAAAACCCCAGGAATCCTGGGAATTGTACTTTGGCACAGCAGGGGCCTGCCCTGTGGTGCAGCTGATGTTATAATGGCAAGAAGGAAGAGTCAGGAGCCTGCCGGCATTTGTGCTCCCAACTCTGGTTCAGGAAATTAAGGACTTTAGGGATTTGGGGGTGGAACCTGGGGAGGTAGGTTTCCCATTCCCCAGGCAGAGGCAGCAGATCCCCCACTTTTGGGGGCTTCTACCCACTGCTGACCAGCTGGCTGGTGGGGAAAACCCCACCCCCAAACAGCAACGTTGTGTAGCGACGTCCTCGACACGATGATGTCACGTGGAAGTGACATCACCACATCAGGGATGCTGCGCAGCAAAACTCTGGTTTGAGAGCAATACTCTATGGTTTTACTTGCTCTCAAACCAGAGCATCATTGCTCAATGTCCCCGACATGATGACATCACTTCCACGTGATGTCACTGCACCAGGCGGGGACGTTGCCATGTGATATCACTGTTTGGGGCAGAGTCCTGCCCCACTCCCGGAAGGCTCCCTCCCACCCTCCGCTGGCATGTCGTGGAGACCTGACAACCCTATGGGGAGAGGGCAGGTTTGGGGGGTGGGATCTCCGCTGACAATGGGGTATAATGCCATAGAGTCTACTCTCCAAAGCAACCTCCAAAACACCCAGCTGGAGAACAGTTGTAATATTAGATCTTCAGGTCCCACCTGGAGCTTGACCACCCTACCTGTGTGTGGAGGCCATGTCTTGCATAAAGAGGCATGGCAACACATGCTCTCATGCTCATAACCCACCCACCCCCCAGCTTTCCTATCGTATTTTTATTTCTCCGTCCCACCACAGAACTTAAGGCAGTTTATATGGATTCCTAGGCAATCCTCCCATTCCGGGCAGCAAGCTAGGGATGCCGGCCTCCAGGTGGGACCTGGGGATCCCGCAGAATTACAGGTCACCTTCCGGCTACAGAGATCAGTTCCCCTGGAGAAAATGGATGCTTTGGAGGGTGGACTCTGTGGCACTGTACCCCCCAATGAGGTTGTAATGTATTGGAAATTGCTTACATGAATCCCCTCATTCACTCCCCATGCAAAGCTTGAGCCGGATGAAGGCTCCACTGAACTGCATTGCCATTGGTCGCCCTCTAACAGTGACCAATCAGAAACTGTACAGGCTTCAGAGAGGGAAAGACTCTCATTGGTCTAACTACACAATCTTATTGGTTGTTATCTGTAAATAGGTGTGGCTATGTTAGCCCGGGAATGTTTAAAAGGAGCCTAGCTCCCAATGTTAAACTGTTCTGGTTATGAATGCGTTTGAGTGGTTGTTCGTTACTTCATTAAAGCTGAATCACTTTGCTGAAATCACTCTTGAGTCTTTGTTAGCGGCGATCTAACAGAGGTCCCTGTCCTCCCCAGGCTCTGTCCCCAAATCTCCAGGAGTTTCCCAACTGGAACTGGTCATCCTAACCCCTCTCCATCCCCTGCCAGTGGCCTGGGAGGACCTGGCAACCCTAAAGCGAGCGGACTTCGCTTCAGCAAGGGTGCTGGACCACACACCATCCAACCACACTCTGCGGGTATTTCACCAGCTATGAAGAAACTGGCAGAGTTCGGAAGAGGGCTTTGACTCCTAAGAAAACTGGCCCGCAAGCTCCTTGGTGTACTGGCCTTCTCCCTTTCCAGACCTGAGATCTGCCATGCCTGAGACTCTGCAAGCATGTGGCAGGAAGAAGAACAGTTGGATTTATACCCCACCCTTCACTCAGAGTCTCACAACAGACACCCTGTGAGGTAGGTGGGGATGAGAGAGCTCTGAGAGAACTGTGACTGACCCAAGGCCACCCATCTGCCTGCAAGTGAAGGAGTGGGGACTCAAACACGGCACTCCAGATTAGAGTCCACCATTCTTAACCAAACTGGAAGTTACATGATGGCAGAATCACGTATAAGGAAAAAGAGGAGCCAGAGTTATGACGTGTGTCAAGGCCAGGACCTGGGTTGTCAACAGACCAACAGGAAATGCAATCCAAGCATCACCAAGTGTGAGCACAAGTGTGTGTAGTGGTTAATATCGGCAGATTCCAATCTGGGGGAACTGGGTTCAATTCCCCACTCCTCCACTTGAAGCCAGCTGGGTGGCCTCGGGTCAGTCAGTCCTCTCAGCCCAAAAAATAATCCTAGCTCACCAGACAATCTTTGCATCTCCTGGCTATACTACACCCACTGCCATATGATAATTAATTAAGCAGCAATCGTACCACAGCAAAGAAAAGGCCAGGGGTAGTCAGAGCCATAGAGGAATCCTACGTCTATATGGACTCACCTGTCAACCTTCGACAGCTTTTCTCAGTATGCAAGCAAAGATGAGCACGATCTGTGGCCCCCCGAGTCAAGGAGCCTCAACATGGCGCCCATGTGCACCATGGTTCCAGCTGACAGTATTCCTGGCCAGTGTTCCCTCTAAGCTGAGTTAGTGTGAGCTAGCTCACAGTTTTTTAGCTTCCAGCTCACATATTTTTGTCTTAGCTCAGGAAGGATGGCTCCACAGCAAACTAATATATGCAGTAGCCAAATCACTTGCTCACAACTTTAATGCCAGTAGCTCACAAAGAAGAATTTTCGCTCACAGGACTCCACAGCATAGAGGGAACATTGTTCCTGGGGCCCACCAAGTGTTTTCAGAAAATGGGTGGAGCCAGGTGGGGCTTTTGCCCAGCAAGGCTTCTGATTGGCTATGCAATTTTTTAAAAAATGTTGCTTTGGCAGTAGCTGCCACCACAGCACAAGGATCTTCACTGTGTAACTAAAGCAAGCTGTGGCAGCCTTTTTGTATCTTGCGTCACCTTCTGTGGCAGCTGTTTTGTGACCAGACCCACCATGCTGCATCAGAATTCCAAAGGTGCCCACAAGCTTTAAGACTGGGTGGGGACCCTAGCCCACAGCAGGAAAAAAAGAAGTCTGCTCTATAGAGATGTGGAACCAACCTGAGGGAATCCAAAGCTCCCTCTAAGCTGTGGAGTCCTGTGTAGAAAACTAATAAAATTTATATTACAAAATTCTACTTTGTAAGCTACTGGCATTAAAGTTGTGAGCAGGTGTTCTGGTTACTACATAGTTTGCTCTGGAGCCACCCTTCCTGAGCTAAGACAAAAATGTGTGAGCCAGAGGCTAAAAAACTGTGAGCTAGCTCACACTAACTCAGCTTAGAGGAACACTGTGAGGGACTGGCTTAATGTCTTTTTTGGAAAATGCTTCTTCTCTGTCCCTTTATTACAGGTTTACACAGCCTTTTCGTGGGTGGTTTACTTTCTCTTTTATCACCCCAGGAGCAGTTCGTTCCCAAGAGCACACAAACAGATTTTTACGAACAGGTTAATCTACAATGTTAATGCTGCTGGCAAAGAGGAAACCAAGATGCGAATGTCTTCCCCGAGATAAGTCTCAAGGCAGGGATCTGAGCAAGTGTGGGAAATACACCGACTATCCTAATCGGGTAACATATAAACTGGTCTGTGCTGGTTAGGAAACGTTTGCCAGCTCAGTTGCCCCGTGGAAAGCACCCTTGTGGTGGATGCAGAAGGGCGACCCAAAGCAAGAGAGGAAAAGGTTCCCATGACCCTAAAGTGACGGGAAAAAATGGCTTTTTTGTGCTCAGTTTCATACAGGTTTTACATCCAGGTTTAAGCACATTCTGCAGCTCCACACAAGCCACAAGATCAGCTATTGCCAGCATCCTGAAGACTGCAGAACTAATCTATTTTAAAAAAACAAAACATCTCTGCTCCTCAGACCGGCAACATATATGAGGTTAGAAAGGGGCTGAATAGCGGCAAGGGACCAGGTACGTAGTCGAGTACACATTTGCTCACTGTTCATTTTGAACTGTCCACCAGTTTTTAAGCGGAGAGGCTGTGGCTCAGCAGTAGAGCGTCCATGATGTACACAGAAGGTGCGTACATAGTTTAGTCCCTGGCATCTCCAGCCCAGGGCTCTTGGGTAGTAAGTATGGGGGGGGGGGGGCTCTGTTTGCCTGAGAACCTGGAGCATCAGAAGAGACAATACCAAAGTTAGCTGGACCAATGACACTTTACCCATTTCACAGAGAGGAGAGGAGGGGGTGAAATGCCCCTTCCTTTGGCCTGTATTTTGCATGAACAGAAACAAAGTTCTATGAATAGAAACATAGTTTCAGAGGCTTAGTCGGACTGGTCTGCAGTAGCCTAATGAAGACAGCTGCTTCATATGTGGTCAGTCTTACGCCTTATTTTGAAGAAAGCTGCACCCTGTTCTCCAGGATTACATCCAAGTAAACATGCATAGGACAAGCTTGTTATTGCCTATAAGCAATGACAAGCAACTAAGCAACAGCCGTTTTTTCTGAGAGGCATTAAGCTTATTAGCTGCTGCCAGAGAGCCCTCTAGTGTTACTGTCATGGGTGTCCCCATATTCCTGAATGCGCACTTCTGTTTTGCTGCCAAGATATAGCATTTTTACTCAACCGTTCTATCAAAACAACATGAACAAGATTGGCTATTTGTAGCTTGATTCTTCCAGGCTAATTCCCCAGAGGAGTTATTAATGTTGGAAGAAGTGGGCCACCAACTGTTACAAATTCCTCTCCAGATCCGGAGGACAGGGGAAGTTTTGCAATAAACACAATTTACTTGAGAAAACATGCTACTGTATAAGTTGAGAGCATTACCAAAGCTCTGGAGAACAGGAGTAAAGCAGGGACCTGAGGGACATGGCCATGGCTTTTTTTGTAGAAAAAGCCCAGCAGGAACTCATTAGCATATTAGGCCACACCCTTGACAGCACAGCCCATTAGCATATTAGGCCACATCCCCATGTTACCAGAAGTGTGGTCATCCAGCCACACCCACCTTTTGCTTCTTATTCTGTTTACCTTGTTGTCAAAACCCAGGGCTTTTTTTGTAGCAGGAACTCCTTTGCATGTTAGGCCACACACCCCTAATGTAGCCAATCCTAATGAGTTTCTGCTGTTGGGTGTGGCCTATTATGCTAATGAGTTCCTGCTGGGTGTGGCCAACTCAGGAGCCAGCCGGAACTCTGTTCCTGTGCGTTCCTGACCCAAAATAGCCCCAGACATGGCCAAAGACAGAGCATCACTACTTAATTGTGGTCCATGGAATTGACTTACAGGAAAGCCAACCAGGAAGTATAGTCTGTGGACTGCTGTGAACAGGTCGCGTGGCACTGCTTGACTCTTATCGGAAAGGTTCCACATCGGGATTCTTTGACAGTTTGGGTAAGGAGATTGTGCTACTATTTTTTCCTACAATGAACCACCTTACAGGTTCCACCTCTACTTATTCTTGGATCTGAATGTGAACCCTGGTCCAAAGAAATGCTCCAGGATAATGGCATGTATCCATCCCAAAAACGTAATAGCCCTCAAAGTCTTTGGAAAAGATTCGGCCATTTCTTCGCCCTGACACTGTTCCTAAGGGTTTGCTGCCCCCAAAACGTCGGAAGGCTCAGATGGACAGCAGCACAAGAGAGGAAGTCCCACTCCTCAAAGACCCCCGATACGCCCCCAATTAATCCAGGAACCCAAATTAAATTGGTACCCAAACTGCCTATGATGCTCCCCCAACACACACTGAAGCGAAAATGAGCCACAAGAAGTTCACAATATCAATGCAAAAATGTTTTAATAGCATAAAATACTTGTTGAGGAAATAAGTATTAACATTTTATTGTGCAGCACCTGTGTGCCGGTCGATTTCCAATATCTGTATTTCTGTTTATAGTAATAGTAAACATTATTTAATAAGAAAGCTTATTTTTATGTAAACAGGTTCACAAACGGAGATGTGCAAACATGACATCCCATGTATCACGCTGGAAAAAATAAAAAGAAGCAAAGCAAAGCGAAAACACAATATAAAAATCTCCAGTACACTGAAAAAAAGCTACTTCCTGAACCAGGGCTGCATCTCTGAAGCTTTCGGAACATGGACGTTTAAATGGAGACATTTAGAGCCTTGTAAAGCACAACAGTGGATGTGACCACTGTGTCCGGCCTGCATGTGGCAGGGGAGCAGGATCATTCCCTCCCCCACAGACCTCTGGCATGCTTTCCTTACCTCTGGGGCCACCTGATGGCCATGCAGCACACATGGACTCTGACACACTGAGGCTCAATCCATGCCACTTCTACTAGACCCCCAAACAGGAAGGCAAGGGGGCTGGACTAGATGGTCTGTATGGCCCCTTCCAACTCTATGACTGTGTCTATAGGCTTTACATGCGCATTCCCCCCCCCACTCTTATGTGTGAATATCAGTCAGTTCCAGAGGCAAGGCAGATGTGACAGGGCTAACACAGGCTCCACACAGCCATATCTGCACAGAATTTAAATTCTGCTATTAAAAAAACCCTAATCCAAATAACATCTATTTTTTTAAAAGAGTAAAAACCTGGGTCCGTCTTGGCTTGGATTCTGTGGGCTGTGCCGCATCAGAGGAAGGGAATTTCCTCACTCTTCCCCCCCCCCACCCCCGTCGCCTTTGCCCCCTGAAATTGTCCTTCTGTACACAGTGGACACCCCACCCCCACCCCCGGAACAATGTTTGGAGGCAAGCGGGAGAGGAGAGATTGGAGAAAATCCCCTTCACCTCCTCCTCCAACAGAAATGCTGTTCTGTCAGAGGAACTGCTGTTACACCGACTGAACAGCAATTCAGAATCCAAGCCATGGTATTTAAGTCTGTTCTAATTTTCTATTTATTTATATAAAAAAGTGTGGTATACATACTCACACACATTTTAAAAAAAATATCCATTGGAAAGAATGTCAAACTCAGGTCTAACATTTCTAGCTGCCTTTTTGACAGAATTTCAAGCAGAGGTAGATGTGTAGTTGTTATTGGCTGATCTCTGGCAGAACGAGAAATATTGCCAACTTTTGTACACCTGGGACGTGAACTTCAAGAGGCTTCATGTCAAGAAGGAAGTCTTTCAAAAAGCCAGCCAGAAGACCTGTACTGCTGAGGAGGGGATTCCCCTAGCTAAGGGCCACTCTGCGTATTATGTGATTTACAGAATAACACCAAAGAGGTTTCCAGAGTCTAATAATACTTAATGCTTTCAGTGCGCAAAGTACTTCATGCATGTTGTCAACATTCTGAGAACATCCCTGTAAAGCAGGGCCATTTTTTAAACTCCATATTTCTGGGGCTGAGAGATTTATGGCTTATCCTAACGCCACGTGGCGACACTGTGGCCGACATGAGCTTCAAAATGGCTTAAATCTGGATTGCAGTTCCTTCTTAAGGGCCAAACACGCACAACACTGGGAACTTACCACTGGATCACCCAACCTGTAATTCAGCCTCAAACCACCACTGCACCCAAGCATGGATCGGGGCCACAGTACTCTTCCTTGCTCCTAAGTGTGCTGCTTTCCAGATTTAACCTAGGCTGCCTTTAGCCCTGGTAGGCAAAAAGACAGGCATAATATCAGCACCCGTCTTTTTTTTATTATTATCAGGACTAAGTGCAGCTAAGGGATGAGAAGAGGAGAGGCTTCTACAGTCTAGCCCTAGGCACCCGCATTCACATTTCTGTGTTACACTCTAAGTCCAGGGAAGTCAATGGGCTTACAAGAGTGAAACTCTGCTTAGGACTGCACTGTTAATCAGTGATGCAGCTGGGGAAGCCAAAAGTTAACACACACACCCTTTCCCTAGTATGGGGGCTTTGATTGACACTGATTGACACAGCGGATGCTTTTTCTGAGACTAAACTGCATATCAGGAAACCAACAGGAGATCCCAAATGCCTTGCATAATTTGGCTGTGTGTCACTACATTATACCAGCTCCCCCCAACCAGCTCCTCCTACCTAGGGTAGGAGCACTTTCAAGACAGGTATTTCTCTATAAAAGGAACAGCTAAAGGAAATGAATTCTGCAGTTTAAACTGCAAACTTCTGAATGGCAGTCTGCATTTGTACACCAGAAAGCTTTAAGCAGGGCTGTACCAAATGCACACAAGTACGCTTATCAGGCAACTGGCTTCTTGGGTGTCTGCTCTGTGGCTGTCCTCCACATAACGTGCAAACTGGCCCTGTGAATTAACTGTCTGCGGGACCTCTGTTAAGGGGCACCATTGTTCCAAGTGCTACAGCTCATGCATTCACATTCTGTATTTTAAAGCAGAAAGATGGAACCGATCTCTTCTCCCTACACCTTTTTCGGGCAAGCTGAACCGTGGGAGGGCTAACTCAGCCGCTGCCTAATCAAAATAGGACTTCAGGGTGCCACGGCGACGGATGTCACAGGTCCAGCAGTGGAAACCTCCTCCCAATGAATTGGCATGGCGGATGTTGACCTTAATTGTCGAAATCCCTGTAAAGTGAAAGGGAAGCAAAACACTTTTGTGGAAGCCCAGCTCGAACCGTCCAAAGATTATCAAGGAGCTTTGCTGCCAGAGGCGAATGGTGGATAGAGTGCTAGACTGGAGTTAAATCCTGGCACAGCTATGGTGCTGTAATACAAGGAAAGGCATGCAGGAAACACCGGACCCAATTGCTCACTAAGGCAGACCCTCCTCCCACCTTGCACCTTGTTCTGGCCTATGAGCCTCAGAGCACGGGGATTACAGACCAGCATGTGAGCACTAGAGGGAGCATCTCCAGCCAAAAGGACTTTTGGGTAGCATAAGAAGGACCACCTGATCCTGGAGATCCTGCCAGTCTGGCTTAATTGGGGGGGGGGGAGAAGATGGAGGAGGAGGAGACTGGATTTATACCCCGCCCTTCACTCGGCGTCTCAGAGTGGCATACAATCTCCTTCCTTTCCTCTCCCCACAGCAGGCACCTTGTGAGGTAGTTGGGACTGAGAGAGCTCTGGGAGAACTACTCTTGAGAGAACAGCTCTGAGAGAACTGTGACTGACCCAAGGTCACACCACCAGCATGCGAAGAAGTGGGGAATCAAACCTTGTTCTCCCAGATTAGAGTCTGCGCTCCTAACCTCTACACCAAACTGGCTCACAGGTTTTAAAATGTAATTTTATCGTGTATGCATCGTTAGCTGCCTTGGTAACCCTTGCAAGGGCAAGAAAGGTGGGGTACAAATTTTGTAAATAAATAACGGCCCCGGTCACACGGGCCAGATAACATGGGGGGAGGCGTGGCTATTTGTGCTGCCACAATTTAATCCGCCACAACCCAGCGGACCGGGGTTGTTTCCGGCAGCACGTGTTTCCGGCGTGCTTCAACGCGGCAAGAGGAGCGCACTGGAGCGATCAGACGGAGGAGGTCCGTCTGTGGCCCGTCGCAAGCTTTTGATAGTGGATTTTCACAGGTACCTTTTAACTCCGAATCTTCGGCCGGATGAGACGGGTTGGCTACGGGTGCGCAACGCTTGCCAGATGTGCCCGTTTGATCGCGCCCGTAAAACCCGCCCGGCATCCATGAGTATCCCGCGGCAACTTCTGCATGTGATTAGGGCCAACAATAAACAAACAATGGACTGACTCCGTGCAAGGCAGCTTCATATGGAGAATTCTGGAGAGGGCCTATGGCTTAGGAGCAGAGCACATGCACACAGGTGGAAGCGCTGGCTTCCATCCTTGGCATCAGCACTTCAAGGCACTCAAGCCTGGTTTGCATATGCCAGAGAATGAGGTGGTAGAATGGTACACCTCACTTCAGACTGCAGGTGGTGGATTCTAGCTTTTAGTATTTCTTTGCACAAAGAAAACTCCATGGAAGTAGAAAAGTAGCACTGCAAAGAGAGAGGTTCTAGCCGCTCCCCCCACTCCCACCTTGCTGTGCTGGTTTTCTATTTGCAGGGAGTTTGTAAACATAGGGGAGTATTCTGAAAATGTGACCTTCCACTTGCAGCTTCTGCCCCCTTAGTCTCACTTCCTTCTGTGGCATTAATAGACCAGGCTCAGTAGCAGGTGCTGGAAAATGACCTCTACTGCCATTTATACTTTGCTCTTTCTAATGGGAACCCAAAGTGGCTTAGGGCATGGTCCTCCCCTCCTCCATTTTATCTTCACAAGAGCCACCATGCGAGGTCAGTTCGGCTAAGACAGACCCAAGGCCACCCAGCCAGCACCCATGGCAGAGTGGGGATTCGAACCCCCGTCTCCCAAACCCTAGTCCAACACTCTCTGCGCCTGGAGAGGTCCTCAACAGTCAACACAAAGTTACACTCACATTTTTAGCTCAACCTTCCTCCAAGGAACTGACGATAGTACACACAATTACCTCCCCCCACATGTTATTTTTAGTGAGGTAGATTAGACTGACCTTCAGTGTGGCCTGGCTTATTTAAAACCTGCATACGCTCCTTTCCCATCCAACTCAGGTGTCCCAAAGGTGGTGAACAATCCCAAATCCATTTTGCAGGGGGAAAGGGCCTGCAATGTTCCTGGGGAGGCCAAGCCTCCCACAGACTGTCCCCTTCCCGATCCTCCAACCTTGGCTTCTATCCCATTATTCATCCTACCTAGACTTTCAAACATCTTCTGGATCGGGATCTCATTGGCATCCACCATCACGCGTTTTTCATCCAGCATCAGGACATTCATAGAGAGCCATTTCGAGGACATCCACAGCGGGTGGTCTAGAGGCAACGATACAGACCTCTGAGTGCTCAGTGCGCAAGAGTGAGACAAGCCTTCTGGGCCTGCTGTTAAAAAAACAAGACTGGTCTCCAAAAGGCGAACCAAAACATACCGTCGGGAATGAGGGGCAACGGAGGGCGAACCACCGTCCAGCCTGCCTTCTTGAAGAGTTCGATCTGAAAACAGAGACATTTTAAAACTTGACATTTTGAATCTGGCAGGCATAGTTCTCTGAGCCTGTTCTAGGCTCTCTTCTCTGCTCCTTTTTAATGCACACCACAACTTTCCCTCTTCAGTTTCACCAGTCGTGCTTTGTCTCATGATACTTTCCCACCACTACATGGATCACAATACCTTACCAATATTTTTCGTTCCTCAGGCAGCGGATATTTCCAGCAGCCCACCTGCCCGCAAAGGAGGTGTGAGGCTCCCAGATACGGGGCCTTTTCTATAGTGGCTCCTCATTCAGGAAACTCCTCCTGAACCTCAGATATTCACCTGGCACCTGATCTTATTACCTTTAAGTGCCTGAGCTGGCTATTTTGCTTGAGTTCTTACCCCACCCCATTCCACTATGTAATGCTCTAAAAAACAGATCTGTGCCACTGAAATTTTCTTCCAATTTTAATTAAAGAAAAATTCAGAAAATGTTCTACAAGTGATGACTCTTCCTTTTTCTAGGAAACAATTCCAAGCCATTCAAGGTATTATTAGAGCACAGCAAAGACAGGCTTCCAAAGAATTATATCATAAACAAGAGAACAAGAATCTGGAAAAACACCCTGCAATTTCGCTATGTTTTCAGCCACAGAAGGGGATATTTGATCTGTCCTACTTTTAGGATGAATGGGATTTTTAAATCTTCCCCAGACCCCAGGCCTCTCAGAACAAAGCTCTTAGCTTTTAGCAAGAACCATAACTGATTTCTTTAACGTCCTCTAAGAACGTCCTACTTTCATTTTTATCACAAGGGGGAGCTCTGCTTCTGTATTAACAAACTGGATTATTCCTAGAACTCAGCCTTCTTTTCTTGGCCCAAACCAGATGTGACCCTGGGAGTTCCATGTCCTCCAGAGCTGCTTCCTAGCTTTTAAAACAAGTAGTTTAATAGAAGATCTCTTGAATGGAACAAAGAGGCTTTTGGCCTTTCCCTCTACACATTTTTTTCAACCTGAAACAGTCTAGCAGAGCTTTTGTCCCGTCAAACACAAACATATAGGAAGAGCGAGATCTCAAACAGGCTGGGGCTGACCATCACCTCAGCTTCCACACTGATTGTGCCCACTGATTCACCTCCACATTAACAGGCTAAAGGCTCTTTTAATGCTCTCCTCTCCCAGGGTAAACAGCAGCGGAGGCTTTGGCAGAGCTCTCCACTTATGATACAGAGAGGCAAAGGGCTCCTAAATTCCCCCTTGCTAGGAGTGAACAGACAGATGGCTCTTTCTGCATGCCCCCCTATCTTCTCATTTGGTTTCTTTTGCGTACATAAAGGCTGAACAGTGGCAAAGCTTCTGCTGCTGCTCATGTGGGAACGGGGACGGGGAAGAGGGCTCCTATTGGGAGGGGCTGTGGCTCAGTGCAAGAGCCTCTGCTTTGCATGCAGAAGGTCCTAAATTCAACCCCTGGCATCTCCAGTTAAAAGGACCAGGCAGTAGATGGTATGGAAAACCTCCACCTGAGACCCTGGAGAGCTGCTACCAGTCTGAGAAGACAAAATGCTGACCTTTGATGAACAGATATTCTGATTCAGTATAAAGCAGCTTCATGAGTGTTTGTCTTGACTCTTATGCAAGCAAAGTGGCTTAAAAGGGACTGTCCTTGGATCAGAGCTGACAGTTGCTTACTCCTGCCCGGAATCACCGGTCCGTTAACTTATAATTTTAGTGTGAGAAGATCATACTCGCTAAACTATATGGTGCTTGCTGCAGCCATTTTTCCATTATCAATGAGCAAGGAGATAATGAGAAGGAGGAGGAGGGTTAACAAAAGTGGATGACAAGGTAGCACCTCTTCCTCTGTTGAATCAATGAGTGTTTTAGCACCTTCTCCTTGCCCTGCTGATAAAACACTCCAGGCATGCCATTGTGTAAGCAAATCTTTCTCCCCAAGGAAGCTGGACAGGCACATAGAGCAACAGCCTGATGGCTATCCTGCTAATGTGGTTTTTTAAAAAAAGATAAGAAGTTGGAGGAAGAGCCTGTTCAGCTTAAAAAGCTGTAAAAAAAAGTGTCACAACCTTTGTACCCAGCTCTCTTCTGCTAGCTGGAAAAACAAGAGCTTCTTTTAGTTGCTCCAGAAAAGTCCAAATAATTTATTCAGACAGACTGGGGGGGGGGAGCACTTCACAGAGTCCTGGAATGACTGTACCACTCCAGAATCCCAGCAGGGGGGTCACATTTGAATGCTCCTGCCTTGGTTGTGCACCTTGGGAAGGACAATTCTGGGTCCTGCTGACTGTCCAGACAGAAACGCCACCTCCCACTTGTCTTCTGAAGGACTGTAATGCTGGGAGGGCTACACCACACTTCAGGCCTGTTGCCAGAAATGTTGTGAGGGTGAGGGAGCACACTAGTGCAGACACAGCCAGGATGCAAATTCCAATAATCAACTGTGATTAAACTCATTTCACAACATCAGAAACATATATATTGTATGATATGTCAAAAATAAGTGCCTAAGTTGTTCCAGTGCCTTTGCATTCATTGAAAAGAATAGCAGAAGGATACGAATAGGTTTGCTTCTTACTGAGCAACTGAGTAATGCAAGCCATAAATCCCAGGAAGGGACTGGAATATCACTGAGGAGGGCCTGACCTTCATTCTGGTCACCACACCTCAAAAAGGATATTATAGCATTGGAAAAAGTGCAGAAAAGGGCAACTAGAATGATAAAAGGGTTGGAACACTTTCCCCATAAAAAAAGGTTGTGGCTTTGGGGTGAGGGGTGACGTGATCGAAGTTTATAAGATTATGCATGGGATAGAGCAGGTATCTCTTGTGGGCATTCAATAAAATTGCTGAGCAGTCAGTTTAAAATGGATAAAAGGAAGTCCTTCTTCACCCAAAGAGTGATTAACACATGGAATTCACTGCCACAGGAGGTGGGGGTGGCTACATGCATGTATGGCTTCAAGAGGGAATTAGATAAACATATGGAGCAGAGGTCCATCAGTGGCTATAGCCACAAGGTATAGATAAGGGACTCTCGGTCTGGGGCAAGTGATGCTCTGTATTCTTGGTGGTGGGGGGGACAAAACTGGGAGGGCTTCTAGTGTCCTGGCCCCACGGGTGGACCTCCTGATGGCACCTGGTATTTCTGGCCACTGTGTGACAGAGTGTTGGACTGGATTGGCCATTGGCCTGATCCAACATTGGCTTCTCTTATGTTCTTATGCCCCCCCAAAAGCTACAGCCTTAAACCATGTGTTTGTTCTAAACTTTTGAAGGTTACCACATAGTTCCCCCCACACACACACACCCTCTCTTCCAGACCTCATTGCATGGACGATCAGGATTGGAAAGCACAAGGCCTGGCCCAATGATGTTGAATGTGGCATCAATGTGCATGGGGTTGGGATCTTTAAAAGAGATGGTGTGCACTCGGTACTCTGGAGCAAGGTGCCTTCGCATCCATTCAATACCCAAGTAGTTGGTAACCTAGAGAAGAAGAAGAGAGCAACCTTCAAGATTTAGCTTCCTGGCAATTAAAAGAGCAACCACAACAAAAACCTGGGTCCACAGTCTTTCATTTCAACACTTACCACAGCTTTACCTCAACAGCAGTTGACTTTGACACATTTAAGATTAACAGCAAAGGGAAAGACAGAAGAAGGGAGGGTGTCCTTTCCCCCAAGGATGTCTGTTTTTGTGGAGGGAGGGGACACAGAGCTATCACTCAAATTGTTGAGGTAACATCAATCCACTTTTGACAAGGAATATTACCTTCCTGGAAAAACACTTTCCCAATTGCCTGCTCCAGTCAGCAGTAGGGTTCCCAACACTGCTTCAGCAAGTGCCAGAAGATCTGAAGAGCAGCGCATGGGGAGGGAGTAGTTTGGGGAGGATGTGATGTCACTTCCTGGTGGAGTTCTGGCTGCCTTTCCTAGTCGTGATGGTCTTTAGTACAGAGACTAAAGAAAATTTCAGAATGTCACTAGGTGGAGGCCATTTTTTTCTCCCACTCCTCAATTCCTTGGGGGGGGGGTTTGGGGGAAATTGGGGCTGAGGCTGGGTAAATCCTCACACCCTAGGCAGGTAAATGGAAACTGTAGCTCCAGTCAGCAGTCTTGAATCTGCATTTCGGGCCAGAGGGTTGTGGAAAGATGACTGCCAGCTTCTAAGATCCAGCCTGAGTGTTTAGACTAAGATCTGGGAGAACCAGGTTCAAATCCCCACTCTGCTGTTGTGGAAGCTTACTCAGTGACCTTGAGCCAGTCACACTGTCTCAGCCTGACCTACCTCACAGGGCTGTTGTGAGGATGAAACAGAGCAGAGGAGAACGATGTAAGCTGCTTTAGGTTCCCACTGGGGAGAAAGGGGTGGCATAAAAGAAGTAAGTAAGTAAGTGGAAGATCTGCTCTGCTCTTAGAAGCTTTCCTCCTTCCTTTCTCCTGTGGGTTACGTTTCTTCTCTACTGTTGTACTTCACGTTTTGTGTCGTAAGTTGTTTTGAGTCCCCATTGGTGAGAAAAGCAGCATATGAATTAACAAATAAATGTCAGATCAACTGAGCTCACTGAACAGTCTTCAAAAGCAGCCCGATGGCCACAGCAGTCTAATGCAGAGTTGGTCAAAGAACAGATAACCCAGGAAAGGTGCAAGCAACAGATCTGCACACCTGACTTCTCTGCACAAAGATGTCTCTTCCCGCTCTTATGAAGTCCGCTGCATCAAAGCACGGCTCATATTCGGTTGTGACAAATTTGCCCTGGGCAGCCAGCTTGTGCCTGTCTTCCACGGTGCGGATGGGGTAATCCTAGTGTAAGAGAGAAGAGAAAAAAGGCACACCTCATATTCTGGTCAGGTGGCCCGCTGGGTGAGAAAATGCTGGAACAAAACTGATGTACAGACAAAGAGCGCGAAGTCGGCCCCCAGGGCCAGTTGCAGATTTTGGTAGGTCCTGGGCAGAGTGCCCATGACCCCTCCCCTCTCTGCCTACCCCCCCCCCCCCCCCGCTCATGCCTCCCTTCTCAACTACTGACCCGCATGAGCCCTCTCACCACCCAGGCACAGATGCCTGGACCACCCACACGCCTCCTCCCTGACAAGGCTGGACAGTGCATACAACTGGGAGGATGGCTGGCAGAGTGTAGGTGGGAGAAGGGTAGGTTACAGGGGAGGGCAGCAGCAGTGGGCCCCATCAAAAGTCCAGGCCCCAGCAACTGCTCCACCTCAGGGTGTACTAACACCAGTAACACCAAAAAAAACCTGTGCAGAAGGATGCTAAGAAAAGAACAGAACAATTTACTAATGGGTAACAACAATATAACTGGTAGTAATTCAACTAAGAATACTACATATGTATTATTTACAAAAATCCAACAGGTAAATCCACAATTTTTTCAATAATCCAACAGTTAAGTCTACAATTTATCAATAATACAATAGGTAAGTCTACAATGAACCTAGTAGTAATTCAATTAGTGTTTACAAAAATCCCACAGGTGAGTCCACTATTTTTCCAGGTAAGTTTTCAACAATCCAACAGGTAAAACTGCAATATTATTAATCCAACAGATAAGTCTACAATGGACAACAAAGACTCCGGATTTCAGAACTTCATTTTGAATAGTCTTCCTCAGTAGAGGCTAATCACACGTGGGATTTTCCAGGGTTGAGGGAGCCAGATACCCTGAGGGAGGTTGTTAAGCCAGAATACCATACCTGGTCATACAGCTCATCAGCCATTGTGGGCTTTGGTGCAGTTGTCCACTTAGCCCCGCGGCGAAAGTAGTCTTTGATGATGGGCCGGTATGCTCTGTACTCAAAGAACCGGGCACGCCAAGCCATCGGAGCTTCAATTATTTCATTTCCAATTACCAGTAAAATGTCCCTTGGCATGGCTGCATACATACCTACCAAGGAAGAAATGAAAAAGACCAACAACCCCTGTCATTCCATTCATAGCAACCTGGATGCTGCTCTATGTCATCACTCCCAATAGCAAACTTGAGGGCTGAGCAATGGTTGGCAAGACGGCAACCAAGTACAGCCCTGCTCAAGAAGGGAGGTGGAAGGTGGCTTTGCAGCTGACACAAGGGCCAGACAATCAGTGCAATGCACAGCCCTGTTCCAGGAAGAAGCAGAGAGAGATGACTGTGCAACTGACAGCCAATCAGTGCTGTGCGGTTTTACTTGAAAATCAGACCAGGTTTCTACTGAGCACCATCCTGTGAAGAAGATCCTGTATGTGCCCCAGATTCTGTGAGTGTAAATCCACAGCAGGCTTCCTGCTACAGTTATTCACATCCCTTGAGTAATGCCCTTTGGTTTATTCTTATGCCTAAGGTTGCCAGCTCTTGGAAGGAACAAACCCAGGGCAGAATCCACCCACGGACAGGATTTGTGGAGTCAAGGGATGTAATTCAGTAGGGTCCAGGTCCAAAGCCTGTCCGTCAGGGACAAAGTTGAGGGATCAATGGGCAAAGTGAACAGAAAAACTCCAATTCATTTCCTCTCTGTCTCCGTGGATCAGGAGGGAAAGGGAAACAGAAAAGGCGACTAAAACTGCAGGTTTTGGAAAATCTGTTTTTGAGGCAAGAAAAGCCTCTGGTGAAAATGAAAAGTAAAATTGGCTACAACATTATGCTGCAGAGATCTTAGGTACAGCTTTAAAAGGCACTAACAGCTTCTCTGCTATTCCATCCGTTACGTGAAAATTTCTCATCTGTCAGCTGGCCAAAAGAGAGAAACCTCAGTCATACCAGTGGAAAATTGGACAGTTGGCAGGCCTCCAACTTTATACCCCTCCAACTTTAAAATGGTAAACTTGACCTTATATCCCATTCACCCATTACAAGCCATTCAACTATAACCACAGTAGTTACCAGTGGATTCAAAGTCAGGAGTTTTGTATTTGACCGACCAGTCAAGTGGTTCTGGCCTTTGGACAACCACTCCTTCCATCTTCAAAATATTGCACATCTCTTCTATTTCAGCGATTGCTTTCTTGACATGATCCTGAGGGAAGCTTTGGCCACCATACTTCTGATAAAATCCCCAGTACTTCTCATAGGTATTGGCCTATTTGTTAAAAAGTTTAAAAGAAGAGGGAGAGATCGAGAGTTCAACAAAATAGCTTTGTTAACATTGCATAGCATTTACCAAATCTAATCTACCAAACAAATCCACCCAGATTTCATTTCTAATTGCAGGCTTACTTAAAGAGTTTAAGTGAATAATGCACCTACACAATGCAACAGAATTCCTTAACCCTACTTTGCTTTCAGGATTCTTTCACGTTCCTTCCCCTTCCCACACCCAACGGGCATCTGGCACCCCACTTCCATTCAGATTCCTTTACTAGGTAGCAGGTTTTTGTAGGGCACCAAGCAATAATGGAAGGATTATACTGAGATAATCAACAATTGCTCTTGTTAACAAGACCAGGAGCATGCCGTAGTGGAGTCCATACCCATCATTCTCTCCCTGAATCCATATGGAGAGGACAACACTGCTATAATTATTGGAAGGGCCAAACATTGACCACAATAAATGCTCTTAAAATACAATCCTTGCTTTGCAATTCAGTCTTGAGTATGTGACCCTTGTTCACTCCATGCCCTGCTACAGCAAGCCAATTCTCTGCTCATCCTAAACTTGGCTAAAGTCTGAAATGGTATCTCTGAGAGAGAAATTTCCCAGAGAAGAAGAGAATGGCGGTAGCTAGGGGAATCCCACAGCAGCTTCCTGCTTTGGGTTAGGTTGGCATCAGGCCGGAGACAGCCAGGCTGTGGTTTCATCTGCCATGGAGGCACATGGGAAACCAGCCTTTAATGGTGCCAGTGGAGCAGACAGAAGCCCGTGTGATCTCTTCTATCAGACTTCCTTTTAATGTACATGCAAAGAAACCCATAAGCAAGGTGAGCCAATGCCCTGAGGTGCACAGGACAGCATGAGCCATCTTTGTGAATGTTCCTCGTGTTCATATGTCCATGCCACGTATCAAGGCTTTAAAAGTGTCAGTGAATAAGGGAAGATTGCTTTCTTAAAAAGTCTGGCTCTTAAAACAAATCAGCCAAACTGCCTGAGCCTCAGCCAACAATTCACATCTGTAACTCTGCTCAGTGGGGAAATGTTAAGGTCTTTGACAGTCAGAAGATTAATCGCTCCAGTAGTAGCTGGAGCCGCCAAATGTACAGTACACAGCCCAAGATGAGAGATCTTCTGCCAAGAGACCACAGTTGCGTAGTCTTACAAGAGGCCAGGAATAAGACTGAAACATAATGCAAGATTGTCACTGCCTGCCAGAGCAACAACTGTTTTGCAGACTGTGTTTTCAAACTTTCATGTTAGGAGATTATAAAGGTGATTCAATTTTTAAAAAATAAAACCCCAATTTTGCTATGCTCTGGACTGCATTTCTTCTTTCTGTATTGTGGGAGTTGGAAATGGGGTTGAATGAGCCAGTAGGTTTGAATGAGGACCTATAACCCCCTGATTTATATATCTACAGAGAGAGGGGGAGAGAGAGAAGCTACATTTTGATGGGCAGATGAGGAGAGGCAGGCTACTGACACAAAGGCTAACAATGGGGGTGGGAAACAAAGTTCTTTTAATAATTTTAAAATTATGAATATTGTGTATATTAATACTGTTGTCACGCACTCTGAGCCCTGATGAACAGGGGAGGGCAGGCTATGAAAGAAAGAAAGAAAGAAAGAAAGAAAGAAAGAAAGAAAGAAAGAAAGAAAGAAAGAAAGCCTACCCTGTGAGGTAGGTGGGGCTGAGAGAGCTCTGACAGAAACGGCTCTTTCGAGGACAGCTCTGACAGAACTATGGCTTGCCCAAGGTCATCCAGCAGCTGTAAGTGGAGGAGTGGGAAATCAAACCCGGTTCTCCCAGATTAGAGTCCGCACACTTAACCACTACACCAAGTAAGTAAGAAGAAGAAACTCCATTGAGTGTTCTTTTAAGCTCCCAGCTCAAAGGTGTTCCGAAGATGACTAGCTCTCATTTACACAGCTAAAAATAGGCACTACAGCATAAGGCAAAAACCAAAGCCATGTTTAAGACCAACCAGAAGAACATCACAGTGGGCAAACTTTTGGGTTCTGCAGAACTCTTCATTAGGCAGGATGCTTTTAAAGGTGGGGGTAGGGGAGACCTCTCAGGCCATTATCCTAAGGCCTCCTTGTCAGCATTCAGTGGGCACAGGTGGCAGCTCATATCAGGTGGCATACTAAGAGCACACTGGCCTCGACATACTAAGAGCAAGAAGACAATTGAATTAATCAACTAGCTAAGGAGAATACTTTTCAAATGCAAATCCCAACAGGACGACTTCTACCAGGTCTTCTAAATGAAGTGCACACAGAAAACGAATTGGCTTCCTCAACTAATGCTGTATTCAATCAATCAATCAATCTAATTTATTGCGACAGGAACCAGTAAAACAGTACAATTCTGATATAAAAGGGATTTAAAAAGTAATAACATGGGAATAATATAAAAACATCAACAGGAGAGAGTTAATAAAATTAGTAAAGTAAAATAGTGTTAATAAGAGAATCATACAATTTTTTCAGCTAAAATAAGTTTACGTTTCCTAATAGCTAAGCAACAAAATTTTGCCACAGCGTAAGTCACTGAGCTCTGAACGTCTTCTAAGAGGAATTTACGAAGGACTTCTGGCCTAAAGTCAAGATAAGACTGCAAAGGGCTAAATCTAGACAGAAGGGGTAGTATAAGATGGTCTCGTTCCTCCTGATAGAATTTGCAGAACAGGAGGACATGAGTAATTGATTCCACCATATTAGCCATGCATGGGCATCTACGTTCATGCATTGGGACTCGAGTGAATTTACCTTGCAGTACAGCGAAAGGGAGTGCCTCAAAACGGGCTCGGGAAAAGGCCCATCTATAGGGTTCATAGGTAATGTTATCTAAATAAGGGGCAACAGTAAAATTTGGCCAAGATTTTATGTTTCTGTAGTTCTCAGGTAGCAAAGCTTCTTCATTTTGTGATTCAATATCACGAAGCCTCTGCACAACAGCTGTTCTTGCCTTGTCTTCTAAATGAAGTGGACACAGAAAACGAATTGGCTTCCTCAACTTACATAGAGTTAATGCAGGTGCACACTTAGAGCGGTGACCAAATTCAGATGTTTTACAGCATCTGTTTTTATTTAAAGCCATGGGAAGAAGAAATCCACTAGATCCATCCATGAAGCAGCCACCTCTATTAGGTTTCTCTTGCAAACAAACAAACAAACAAACAGCCCGGGGGGGGGGACAGACCCAGGCTATTCAAGAGGACTATAATTTCTCCCCCCACCCCAATCTGGAAATGCCAAGCAAAGATTTGAAAAAAAACTAAAAATAAAGACAACCATCTGTGTAAATGAAAGAAGAACTGAGAGAATAAGTTAATTCAGGATGAACTAGAAGCCTGTGGGCCAGACTGATCCATCTAAGCATTAGTCATTTATAATGTTTCTAATCTACTCTCTGCCATTCTACACAGGAGGTAACTAGCAAACATCCAAACAAAATCAACAAAGGAAGCAAATGACAATAATAATAATAATAAGAGATTGGATCTATACCCTGCCCTTCACTACCCAAAGGTGTCTCAGAGTGGCTTACAATCTCCTTTCCCTTCCCCTCCCCACAACAGACACCCTGTGAGGTAGGTGGGGCTGAGAGAGCTCTGACAGAAACTGCTCTTTTTCAAGAACAGCTCTTATTAGAATTATGGCTTGCCCAAGGTCATCCAGCCAGGTGCAAGTGGAGGAGTGGGGAATCAAACCCAGTTCTCCCAGATTAGAGTCCGCGCACTTAACCACTACACCAAACTGGCCCTACAAAATCTAAAACAGGGCCAATAAGGCAGCAGAGTGACAAGCAGACCGGGCAAGGGAAGTTTCCGAACTGCTGCTCTGCACATGCACAAAGCCCAGCGGCGCAATGCACAGAGACCATGAAGAAAGTAAATAGTCTTTGCATTACAGAAGAGATTCACATTTACCCAAGTCCTCTGTGCTCAACTTATGCATCTGTACTCTCTCTCCTTGCAAGGAAATGGGCCCTGTAAAATCCAGTCCTCTGTAAAGCTCCTTTAATACTCAAGGAAGAAAGGAAGCCATGAAAAGCATTTAAAGGAGGGGTCGTACCTTGACCTCTACGGAAAAAGGAGGGACGCAGGCATTTTCGGCTCTCCCAACAATGACTTCTTCAAGCAGGTCCCATTCGTTGTGTGAGCAGACAGGGCAGTCTTCGGGAATGGGGTCAGGGGCTTTGTTGTTGTCCTCAGCAGCAGCACAGGAGGTCTGGGAGACTGCGGCTGCCTGGGTGCTTTGGAAAGTTCGCTGCACCCACCCTGTGACGGCTCTTCTAAGCTTGAAGGAAATTAAACAGAAAATTACACCCAGCTAGACAAGCAGTTGCCAGATCTTAAAAAAAACCTTGATCATTCTGCTAAGTGAGAAGCCAGTCTACTAGTCCTCATGATCTGAGTTGCACACAGACACTAATTTTCACCCTGACCACCCTCTACTAAGTAGGAAGGGTTGTGTTTTCTCCTTTGTCTTGAAGATCTCTTTTCTAAATTAAATTTTAGGGTCCTAGTGACCTATGGCTGAAGTTCAGACACTGAGCAGGGTTAGCTTTCTTTCTTTAATTTGCTTACACCCCGCCTTTCTCCCCAGTGGGGGCCCAAAGTGACTTACGCCATTCTCCTCTCCTCCATTCTTTCCTCACAACCCTGCAAGGTAGGTTAGGCTGAGTGTGACTGGCCCAAGGTCCCCCAGCGAGCTTCCATGGTACAAATGGGGATTCAAACTGGGGTTTCCCCAGATACTAGTCCAACACTGTTAACCACTACAACACACTGGCCTGGATTAATACTTGGACAGAAAACCATCAGGGAAGTGCAGAGTCGCTATGCAGCGGCATGCAGTCATGGTAAACCACTTCTGTTCATTTCAGTTTGGTGTAGTGGTTAAGTGTGCGGACTCTAATCTGGGAGAACCGGGTTTGATTCCCCCCTCCTCCACTTGCACCTGCTGATGTGACCTTGGGTCAGTCACAAGCTCTGGCACAGCTGTCCTTGAAAAAGAGCAGTTTCTGTCAGAGCTCTCTCAGCCCCACCCACCTCACAGGGTGTCTGTTGTGGGGAGGGGAAGGGAAAGGAGTTTGTAAAGCCGCTCTGAGACTCCAAGTGAAGGGCGGGGTATAAATCCAATCTCTTCTTCTTCTTCTTCTTCCCTTATGGGATCACCATAAGCTGGCTGCAACCTGATGGGTCTTTCCACCAGCAGCTACCTATTTACCTGGGTGAGCAGATGCAGTATTGTTGTTTTAATTTATTTATAAATTAAATTTATAAACCGCCCTCCCCTGAGCAATGTTCCCTCTAAGCCGTGGAGTCTCATGAGCAAAAATTCTACTTTCTGAGCGACTGGCATTAAAGTTGTGAGCGAGCAACTTGGCTGCTGCATAAATTAGTTTGCTTTGGAGCCCTCCTTCCTGAGCTAAGATAAAAATGTCTGAGCCAGAGGCTAAAAAACTGTGAGCTGGCTCACACTAACTCAGCTTAGAGGGAACACTGCCCCTGAGTATCCAAGGCTCAGGGCCGTTAACAACAGTAAAAACACTAATAAAGTAATAGAACAATGCAAACTATTTACATAGTACAGAATTAAAACGTTCTTTTTTTTTTTGAGCCCCCTCAAAGGGGATTTTTAATTGCATTTTTATAAACACTACAAACTACAACAGAAATAGGATAAAGGACTACATCTAGGGACAAAGTAAAGACACCCACTAATACCTAAAAACCCAAGAGAGGAGATCATCTAATCAGCTTGCACAAACATCAAGTCTTAATTCTACTAATCCCCTTACAAACTGAGTCAGATATATCATTGTCTTTTTAAATTCTTAAATTCAACTGTTATTAAGAAATACCCCCAAGCATCTCAATTCAACATTTTTTTAAAGGCACATATCAGAGTCCTTCAGCCTTCACTTCTCCTTGCCCCGTCTCTTCCGCAACTTATAAGGGCTTTTAGGAGCCGCTGCCCCTTCCTCTGAAAGAGAGTCCTTTCCGGAAGAATTCGAGTCCAGCTCACTACTGGACTTACTGTCCTCCCCTTCTTTTCCTTCCTCCTCTGGCCCTCCCAACTGGACTCTTAAAAATTCCCAAGCTTTCAGAACAGAGTCAATCTTTTCTTTTTTATCCTTGATTTTGAAGGTGACACCTTCTGGAGTTAGCCATCTGTATCCAATTGAATTTGTCTGAAGAAATTGTATTTCTTTCTCCTTTGCCTTATTTCAAATGGGATGTCTTTGAGAACTCTGATGATATTTCCCCCCACTTTCAGGGGTACTCCAGATACTGCTTTCAGGATTGCATCCCTCACATGCCTCTTCGAGAATCTTACGACAATTTCCCCAGGCAGATTATTTTTCTTTATATATCCTGAATATGACCTGTAGGCCACATCCATATCGCTTATCAGCTGTTCTGCCGTCATCTCTGTCATTGGGGCCAGTATTTCACTCATTGTTTCCTTTAGATTCTCACCCTTAGTCTCTGGCATGCCCTGGAAGCGAAGGATCATATTAGCCTTTTCCATTTGTAATTGCAGCAGTTGCTCTTCTGTGGAGACTTGCTTCCTTTCTATTTGTTTCACTTTCTTCTTCACCTTTTGTACAGTGGCATCCACTTCTTTCACCTTCTCAGCTGTTTGATTCATCATTTTCAGAGTCTTGTTTATCTGGTCTTGCTGAGCGGTGATACATTGAGTCACTTTGGTCATCTGTTCCTTGAAGTTATTCAGCTGGTCCATTAGGGGGCACATGGATTCTGCCAGTCTTTGCCAGCTCGTTGGTTTCTTCCGGTTTTGGGCTCTCAATTCCTTTTGCTTTCAAAAGTTTCTCCTTTTCTGCCCTCTTCCCCGCCATGTTTTTCGGGTTGTTTACTTTCGCAAACTTTTTGAAAGTCTCTGAATATGCGCTTAAACGCTCGAACACTCCTTGGTAAGTACTTCTTAACAGTTTTAACCACTTATTTTTCCGCTCCCCCCATTAGCTCAAAAGTTCATGCGCTCGGGAGGCATCCCTCCCCTGCTTGCCTAATTCTCTATTGCGTAGTTAGGGTGGGGAGCTTTTTCTCTTTAATCAACGCTTAAATGACTCATGTTCATAAGCGGTCCTCAGACCTCGTTTACTTTCGGTTTTAAACGCTCGATCTCCCACGCTTGCCCCGGTTAGTGTTGCTTAAGTCCATTCGGTCTCTCAGCACGGAGAACCGTCGGAACGGAGAGGCGCCTCAATTCTCCGACATGCCGCCATCGAAGAGGCGATCTCTCAGAAGTTCCATGGCCAGAGTCCCTTCAACTGGGTCTCTGGGGGGGATGACGAATCTGCGCACCCCCTCCTTCGGCTGGAGCGCAGCTTCACCCCCGGGAGGTCCGGGAGGTGAGTCTGCTCTAGCGCGCCGCCATCACCGGAAGCCAGAATTAAAACATTCTCAAGTGGTGCCAAACTTCAGGACTCCAGATTGTGCCACTGTCTCGCAGGCAAGGCCGAAAAGCAGCAGGGGGAGGGGGGGAGTGCCCGATGAGACGGCACCTGTCACTGTCCTCAGCCAAAAGCCTGGTGGGACATCTCTGCCTGGCAGGCCCTGCAGAACGGCATTAGGCCCCGCAGGGCGCGGATGTCACTCAGCAGAGTTCTACCAGGCACCGCGAACCATTCAGACGCACAGTGCACTCACAGAAGTGGGGCACTGTGAGATGAGAGCACTGTTATGAGGCTCGTCTTCGGTGACACAGCTCATACACAGACTGCTGTTATTTGTGTACATAATGCCATGAAAATCTTCTCACAGTTTTACGAGAGAAGCATGCTGCTTTTGCAAGTGCCTTCAATGCAGGAGCCAAGCTTGGCGCCTGTCCCAGTTGTGTCGGAGAGCAAGACTGAGGGTGAATGGGATGAGGGCTCCGCTCACCCGAGCAGGGGTTGGCAGCGTCAGGATAAGTGGAGCCCAGGGACAGCTGCACTTGAATCCAGACCTGGAGGATACAACCCTGGGGACAACGTCCCCTGAGCTGGAACCTGAAGTCCAGCTGGAAGAAGATAACTGCTCCATTGAGCAGGCAAAGACAGAAGGCTGGCCCCCAGGTATTTGTACCAGGCTGAGCCAGATCAGCAGTTCCATACTAACTGGCAATGACAGAGGTCTTGACCCTCACACACAGTCCACAGGCCTGGAGATCTTCAGGAACGACAAACGATCTCCTGGCTTAGACAGGGATCAGTTCCCCCGGAGGAAATGGCAGCTATGGAGAACGGACTCTAGGGCACTGCACCCCACTGAGGTACCTGTTCTCCCCAGGCTCCACCCCCAAATCGACAGGAATTTCCCACCTGGAGTTGGCAATCCTACCTACAGTAGCTCCGCTAGGCCACATCTTCTGAAGGCCCCAGTTCAAGCCTCGGAGTCACTCACCTCAAGCATGATTACACAAGACATTGAAAAAACACAGTGAGGGTTTCAAGTGTTTTTCTGAGGCTGAATGAGACTGCGGTAATGCCAGTGGCAGAAGCATGTTTACACCCTTCCTCCCCCAGTACCATTTTCTCCATTTAAAATCCCTCCTAAATCAGTTGTTTGCCCCTCAGGGGAAATGCCACAACTTTTTACGGTTTACTGGTTTTACTGTTTTACCCGTGAGCCCCCTTGACTTGAGCAGATCTGGAGAGGCTGCATACAAATTGGGATGGTAATTTATATTTGGAAAGGCCGGAGGGGAAAGATTACACAGGCCTCCAGCCACTGTTGTGGCCATGGATCTGATATGGACTCCTTCCCTCCCTCAACGAAGCTGCCTTGCACCACAAGGAAAGGCAAATTGTTTTAATAAATAAATAAAAACTGCTTCCAATTTTCTGTGTAAAAAACCCTGCAGGAGAAGCTGAGCACGGTCTCCTTCTCCCCGTCTAGCGTCATTCTTACTGTTGGCAACAGAAAGAGTAACCAAAGGCCAGGTTTTGCTGCTGCCAAATTTTCTCTCACACAGCAGCAAACAGAGAATGTCCTGCTCTTGCCTGCTACTCAATGGGAAGGGCTGTTTCCAGCTGGAAAGAGGAGGGAATAAAAGCCCTGGAGGGAGAGGGAGGGGGAGAGAGAGAGAGTGCGAGCGTGTGTGTTGGGGGGGGACACTAGGCAGGCAGCCTTAAATCAGCAGAAAACATTCCGTGGACTAGGGCCAAATGATGAACCAGACAGCAGCATTCTGCATCCACCCTGTTTAACAAAATGTTTCAACTGGTAACCACGCTTGATTCACAATGCATGTCGCAGCTACTGCATCTGTGCTGATTTGCTGTTCCAGTCTCCCTCACTTTAAATAACTGTGTTGTTTTTTTAAACCACCAAGCTGCTGAACTATCAGTTGGGAGAGGAAAACGTAATTGCTTGACAAGGCTCAGTGGCCAAATTTGGCTAGTCAGGCCAAGATCACTGCAAGACACTTTCTTCGAGGAGAGGGAAGTACCATTTTATTACTCCTAAACCTTTAAAACTTATAGAAGCCCAGACTCTGTACCTTCCTTCGTCCCCAAGCCCCATTCACAGCAAAGAGAAAGGGACAGAAAATTCCAACAGCACTCTCTCTCCTACTATCAAACCAGAGGGCACAAAATTTCCAGGAGTGGCAATTGAATGCAACAGTGAGGCCCTTGTGCTTGTGGAGGAGACTGTTAACGAGCCAGATCCATCCATTTCACACTCTGGATCCAGCACCTGAAGAGGATATTTCAGTTTGCCTTGTGATAGCACCTGCAAGGGACAGGGTGGCATACATCAGATGTGGCTCCACTTACACCACAGACAGAAGGCACGGTTTCCCTCCGTGCAAACAGCACAGGCACTGCCCTTGGCTTCTACCCAAAGGATCTAGTTTAACTGGGGTGGTGGCTTGAAGCCAACTGATTCCCTACTCTGCAAAAGCTACTGAGCAAAAGGAGCCACAGCTGTTCCACACCAGTTGTGGGGGAAGGCTAGGCAGTGTCAAAGCAAGCATGCCTGATCCTGTTGCTGACGGTTAATGATCTACATTCCCATCCCAATATGGGAGGGGTGTACATTTCTGATGGCTCAGCAAAAAAAAATAAAAAATAGGGAGAGCCACAAAGCATACTGATGGCTAGAAATTGAACACTTGGCACAGGCTAGTGGGATTCTCAGGGTTAACTCAACTCAAGGCCATGAACCAGGTTAGTGTATACAGTGTACCGACCTCGGCTCAAGTGACAAGATACAGCAAAATTAACTGTAGGGGCTCCTGCAGTCTTCCAGGCTCTAAGGCAAAGGTCAAACACATCCTAATAGGAAAGGAATCCATTTACTTGCAGATAATAAATGGCCAGAGTTCCTCTGCCTGCCTCGCTGGCTAGAGAGAATCTTGCAAGAACATCAGAACAGAAAACAGGACACATTTTTCTGCCTCGTTTTGTTGTCTTTTGGAGTAGGAGGGAGAGACTCTCTCACGGCTGCTAACACAGAAGTCAGTTGCTGGGTGTTGATCTTGGAAACGAGAACTTGGGGCTCTCCATAACCACAGGCTTCCTGGGGAAGAACCACGGCAGCTCAATGGTAGAGCATCAGCTTTGCATGCAGACGGTCCCAGGTTCAGTCCCTGGAATCTTTTAGTTAAAAAGGATCCGGTAGCAGTGGGTGAGGTGTATGTCTCTGCCTAGGATCCTGGAAGGGCACTGCTAGTTAGCGCAGATTATACGGGCCTGGCTTAGATGGACCAATGGTGGAAGGCGGCTCCCTGAGTGTACACACAGAGGTCTCCTTGCTGACATCACTGCCCTGTGCTGAAGGACTTCGCCATCTGCTCTGGGGTTCTTCATGTATATTCTAAAGCTGCTACATATAACTGATGAGGTGCTGCCCCATTCAGATACACACACATATACACACTGTTTGCTCTTTTAAAAAAAATTTTTGCCATTCTGGTTCGGTTAGGAAAGTGATAGCAGGCTGGTAAAACTAGAAAAAGGGAACAAAACTGAAGGAAAGGAAGACAATTTTTTACAATCTTGATATTGTTTATCTTCAGGATGGCTCTCCCCCCCCCCCCCCCCCCCCCCACCACAGCACAAGAACCCACCCCATTAGGCACTGGCTCCTCCTTTTGTTTAGATCCAGACAGATTTTCTTTTTTTCCTCCCTCAGCCAAGCTAATGTATATCCTATAATGCCTATTTATAAGGTTGGAGGATATAGACTCAAATCACAGTGTAGCTAGTTTGGTCTTGAAACAACACAAAGATTTTAAAAAAGGAGGGGCGGGCAATACCAGAGCTTTTGGTAAGATTTAGTTCAACTGTGTTAAGAACCTAATCAAACTATTATCAGGAGGAAAAAGAAACTCCTTCCTTTCTCCCAAATTCGACAGTGCACTTTTCCCGGCTGTTTTCCCTGCCTAATGCCCACTGAGTAATCCTGCACTAATCTGTGTTTTTACAAACAGCAGATCACCTTGTTCTGGAGTCACTGATTCATTCATACAAAAGGAGTACAATCTTCCTGGTTCAGTGGAGGGGGGAACTGACAGAATTTTGAAAAACAACACCCTATTCTACCTGCTAAAACTTTTGGCCATTTTTTTTAAAAAAGCAACACTTTTTAATCACCTTGATGGTATGAACTGGCAAATACAAACTGAATGACGCAGGATGATTTTAATTCCTGACATTTTAAATGTGTAAGCAGTGGTCTATTATTGCCATTGTTAACTGTTCTTGTATACTTCTTTAGTTCATTTACATCCCCCCTTTCACTCCAATGGGGACCCAAAGTGGCTCGCAACATTCCCCCCTCCTCCATTTGTCCTCACAACAGTCCTGTGAGGTAGGTTAGGTAGAGTGTGTGTGACTGGCCCCAAAGTCACACAGCAAGTTTCCATGGCAGAATGGGGATCTGAACTTGGGTCTCCCAGATCCTAGCCTGCCATCCTGTTTTAATAGCGGTTGTAATCTGCTGGTTAGCCATGTTCCTACTCGGGGTCCATGCTTCCCCATCACATCTCCAGCCAGCCCCCTCAAGCAATGACAGCAAGCCCCCTTTCTCCCTGCATGCACCATTCAGACATGCACACAGCTCTGTAGAATAGAAGAGATGTCCCAGGAGACTCCTCCAGTGTGTGCAGGATACAATGCATCTCTCTCAAAAACGGCAGGGGGGGGGGGAGCTAGGTGTGACCTCTAACTGGCACCGGGATCCTAAGCAGCTCTATTCAGAATCCTACTCAGGTCCATTCTCTGGGGCTCACTTCCAGGAAACCCTGCCTAAGATTGCACTGTTGGTTCTTCAGTACAGGAAGGGAAATCATCACCACATACCCTTATTCTTTGGACAGGTAACCAAGTAAGCATTTAGACTGTTAAGCGTTTTATATATTAAAGAGAAGCGAGTTAAAGAGGGGGGAAGAGTCTTCGGTAAAGTGACCTGCAAAATTATTCAAACTACCTTCGTTTTTTTCAACTACAGATATTGCTGTGTGTGTATTTTAGAAGTGTGCTTCGGAGAAGTAGCATTTCCATCAAAAGCCAACATTTTCACGACAGCTCTCAAATGCCACTTTCAGAAACAAAACTTGCCTCACGTTCAAAATGTCAAATTCTGAAGTGCTACCAAATCTCTACTTCCCACCCAAAATCTCCTTCCAGTTTCGGGATGAATGGATGAATGAATGAACGAACGCGATGAATGTCATCATTAGTGGCTCCATTCTCGAGAGTGCCCGGACGCTGATCAACCTGCCCGGCCATCCGTGGTGTGCAGCAGCGAGGAGAAACGCACTCTGCATACACTCAGAAGCAGTCTGCTCTTTTATTAATCTTCCCCCCCAATAATCTCTGGCAGAAATTCCAGGCGAAAAAATCTTCACCCGATTTTGATTGCACGAAATCTGTTCGTTGCAAAAGAAAGAAACCCAAAGGGCCCCCCTCCCCCCAAATTCGGCTCTTGGAGGAGCCTCGCGGAAGGCCGTGCCGGCTTGGGGTCCCTCCCGCGCCCACCGTGGGGCCGGCACCTACCCGCGACCCGATGTAGTGCACGGCTTCGGCCCCCCGGCTCCCTCCGCGCAGGCACCGCACTCGCAGCATCCCGCTCTCGGTTCGGCGTGGCTGGCGACAAGAAGAACGCGAGAGGCCCCGCCCACCCGCACCGAGACCGCCAAAGACGAGGGGACACGCGCCGCAGGGGCCCTTTATAGGGGCATGCCCGCCCCGCCCGCGCGCCTGGCTCCCGGTTGGCTGGCTGGGGCAGGGAGGGGGAGGGGGAGCCCGGAGTGAGGCAGCCGCGCCCGGCCACCACCCCCCCCTATAGGGGGTTGGTGGCCCGGCCCAGGCGCCGCCGAGACCATTTATGGCTCCGGGGGGGGGGCTTCCCCACCCACCACCGCCACGCGAAACCGCAGGCCTGCTCCGTGGGGCAGGAGAGAGTGGACGACCCCATTGCAGACGGAACCCGGGGACCTTGGGGACCCCCCCCCCCTCACCTCTCTCTTTGGAGAACAGCGCGGCGTTGCTCCTTAAGAGAAGCCAGGAGGGTGCATTAAGGCCGATCTCTTGCGCCAGCTTGTGAGTCCTGCAGCACTCTTCACCAGGCGGCTCCGGGGAGCTGGGACCCTCCCGCGAGGAGGAGGAGTGTCGTTTGGGGTCTCTTCTGCAAGAGATCCCGGACAGCAGCCCGGTCGGTCTGGGGGAGCAGAGTTAATTCCAGCAGGAGTGGGCGCTCCTCCCTAGGGATATGGGCTGTAGTCACTAGTTGCATCCAAAGAAATGGGCTGTAGTCCACGGAAGTTCCTGCTGGTATGTTTTTGGTTAGACCTTAAAATGCCACAGGGGGTGGACTCCTGCTTCTTTTCACTGAAAGTTCTCTGTAAGGAGAAAACTAGCATGTCAGAGAGAAACACTGTAGCTCCAGTCTTCTCCCTGCTGTGCTACTGTTCCCCTGGCAGGACATCCACCCCCACCCCCTTTTGTTTTTGCTGTCAAGTCTAGCTGACTCTTGGCGATCCCATAAGGTTTTCAAGGCAAGAGATGAACAGAGGTGGTTTGCCCTTGCCTGCCTCTGCATAGCAACCCTCAACATCCTTGCTGGTCTCTCATCCAAGTGCTTGCCAGGGCTGCCCCTGCATAGCTTCTGGGATCTGACAAGATCAGGCTACCCAGGGCAGGGCAGCAGGAATTTGGGATTGGAAAGGGGGAGACCACAGCCCAAGGGACCACGGAAAATGTGATTTCCGTGCCTGCAATTGAAGTAACACAGTCCACTCCACCACCTCAAGAGAGCCAGTTTGGTGTAGTGGTTAAGTGCGCGGACTCTAATCTGGGAGAACCGGGTTTGATTCCCCACTCCTCCACTTGAGCCTGGCTGGATGACCTTGGGCAAGCCATAGTTCTGATAAGAGCTGTCCTTGAAAAAGAGCAGTTTCTGTCAAGAGCTCTCTCAGCCCCACCCACCTCACAGGGTGTCTGTTGTGGGGAGGGGAAGGGAAAGGAGTTTGTAAGCCGCTCTGAGACACCTTTGGGTAGTGAAGGGTGGGGTATAAATCCAATCTCTTCTTCTTCTTCTTCTTCCTTTAAGGCATTCTGCCGCCGCTTCCATAGATCCAGCCTGTCCAATCAGATACCGCTTTCCCCATGCAGGTGGGGTTCCACATCCTCGGAAGACTTGCTCCCAAAGAACTGTGCATCAGATTGCAGCAATAGTATAAGCAGGAGGAAAATTCCTTCCTGACCCCAAAATGGCAATCAGTGTTACCCTGGGCCTGGCTCATTCCTTCCTGCCCTCTCTCTCATGATCTGCCTAAATTCATAGTGAGCCAGCGTTGCTGACAGATGGCCATCTTGTCTCTGCTTGCAAGCCTCCAAAGGAGAGCCCGCCAACTCCCATTTAGCCCACCTAAACATCATGTTATACTATAAGTTGCCGAGAACCACGAGGAGAGGCAGAGTAAACATATTTATTAAACAAATATACAGAAAATTCCTGAGCAGATCTCCAAGTTTTTTGTAAATGGTTCTTAGATGTGGGGGGGGGGGGGACACAGATAGAACTGATAGCAGCTTAGTCTCCCTGTTGGGTGATAGTGAGATATTGAAAAAATGGTATTTAGCAGAGATAAGATAGTCCAGCAGAGCCAGAGTAAGATAATTCAGACTCGGAATCCATGTGTGATTAAAATATAAAGTTTTTACTAAATTCTAGCATGGGTAACTGGGATGAAAATCCCTTGTATGCCGCCCTGAGCCTGCGTAGCGGGGAGGGCGGGGTATAAATTGAATAAAATAAATAAATAAATAAATAACAACAGAGCATAATCGGCTACATCCTTACTCTACAAAGACAAAACTAGAAGAGAGAGTATGGCTACTCTTCTTGTTCTTCAGAACACCAAACAAAGACAGGAAGAGAATGGTAATACACCTTGACACTTTAGTCCCAATCAAATTCCTAGATCAGGGAGAAAATTCCGGGGCATTCTACATCTAAAGAACATTGGTTACATGAGAAACATGTGACTTCCTGTGAGTAACATAAACAAACATTTAACCCCAGATATACTAAGTGTTTTCAACTTGTAATACCCAACACTCCCCTTACTGGTACTTCCTCATCTTGACGTGAGATTTCTCCCCAAATGACTGTTAGGTGGAAAAGATGCCCATATTGTTGTCCCTTTCTCCTCCACCCCTATAATAGCTAGCACGTGCTTGGTGGTTTTGATCAGAGAAACTATGCATGGGGAACAGTTTATTGGGTTAAATGTTAAAAAAAATATCATTTGCCTTGGAAGCACAGAAGCATTACGCAGATTCTCCACATTTCCTGGTTAAGTGGAAAATGCCGTTCAAACAAATTACAAAGATGACCTGACTCCAATGGTAACAAGAGAAAGAAATTTTACTTATAAAAATAGAAGCACATCTCACATGACATATTCACGTAGGTATGTTTAACTTATTGTGAATAGATTAACTTCAAAAAGGTTAACTTGCTACAGCTCCAAGCCCAGGTGAGAGAGAGGAGAAGAGAGGTCCTATATAAGACGAAACAGAACAAGGACCAAAGAGGCTCAACATCTAACGACTGAGAGGGTGGGGGCCCCATGGTTCAGTTTTGGGAGCCCTTCAGCTGGGATTTGAAGCCGTCCGCCTCCGACAGTGCTAGAGACAAAGGTGATGGTACTTCACCCTAAAAGTGATGACTCAGGATCTCACACACTCCTTTTTCCAAATCAGATCACTCCAATAGGCTTTCCCACTTGACACGATTTTCCCTTGACCTTTGGAATATTTGCCTATCTTGTGTTACATAAAAAGTGAACGCTTGCATTTGGCAATAGAAGCTGGGGTGGGGTGGGGGAGTTCTGACAGGAATTGCAGCAGAAACGTGGCTGCATCAGATGTTTCTGGATTTTTTCAAAAAGCTATCATGGCTAGGAAAGAAATCCCTAAAGCTGTCACTGTTTCTGAGAGCTGAATGCTTTTTTTAAATGCTTTTTTCATGTGAAGTTTAAATTTGTCTTGAATCTTCTTCAGTGTGCAGCTACACCCATTATGTGTATTCCTGTGATGCTTTTCCCCCTGACAAATCTGTAAAACCAGAAATGGCTGCTAGGGCTGTGATCCAAAAGGAAAGGCTGGTGCAGGAGCAAAGACTACACTTCTTAACCCTTTCCCTGTTGAACATTGCCCCCCCCCCCGGCTGATTTACACCCCCCCCAGGGAAAAACTTAGCGTCTGCACAATGGGTTGGATCCAAACAACATTTCTAACTTCCTGCTGCCATTCCCCAGGGTCCCCTGCCATTGATGGAGTAGCAGTTTTGGGTGGTCAGTTTAGCAAGCTGCAGTGAAAGGGCGAATGCAGGAAAGACCCGTTCTGCTATCAGACAATTTAGTCTGGATCCAACCCAATGTCTGATGCTGTAGGACCCAAAACTTGCCAATGCTTAGAATGCACCGCTGCAGTTTTTTAAGACATATTTTTGTGCAGTTTCCAAATACAATAATCTACCTGTTTATGTAGTACAAAACTGCCAACTGGTATCAGAAATGGCAAGGGGGGGTCACTTACAAATACAAATCATATACAAATATCATAGACAGATTTTAAGCTGACTTCCACATAGCAGAATTTGTAATTGCTGCTTCCACACAGCAACTTTCACTCCTGTTTTGTGTCTCAAATGAAGCCCCAATGCCAGACAGCTGTGCTTGCAAAAAAAGAAGGCAGAGCAGGTGTGATTCCGCACTAATGGTTTACTTTCCATTCTTTTATACCCTGCTTTTCACTACCCGAAGGAGTCTCAGAGCAGCTTACAATCGCCTTCCCCTCCTCTCCCCACGACAGAAACCCTGTGAGCCAGTTTGGTGTAGTGGTTAAGTGCATGGACTCTAATCTGGGAGAACCGGGTTTGATTCCCCACTCCTCCACTTGCACCTGCTGATGTGACCTTGGGTCAGGCACAAGCTCTGGCACAGCTGTCATTAAAAAAGAGCAGTTTCTGTCAGAGTTCTCTCAGCCCCGCCTACCTCACAGGGTGTCTGTTGTGGGGAGGGGAAGGGAAAGGAGTTTGTAAGCTGCTCTGAGACTCCTTTGGGTACTGAAGGGCGGGGTATAAAGCCAATCTCTCTTCTTCTTCTTCTTCACACATGCATGGTTGCATTGTGGCACATCCACCCAATAAAACAGCCATGGATTACGCATGAGTAGTTTGCACATGCGTGGTTGTGTTAAAACGCAACTGGTCCGCGATTGGTCCGTTTAATGTTTTTGAACTGGAATGCCCGTGAAAAGAGGAAATCCACCGAAACAGCTGTTGCTTTCGCATGAGTGGTTAGTGCATGTGTGGTTGTGTGGTTGCACTGTAACACAATCGCGATTGGTACCTTTAATTTTTTGAACCTCAATGCGGAAACTCCATTGAAGATAGGTGCCACCAGCAACCTTCGCTGCCATCATGTCTTCTAGGCGAGTGAGAGCGCTAGGAGTTATCCTGTCCCTGTTACAGGTGATAACGCTCAGCCTGACTTCCTCCCTCAATGTGTTTTTTGCTGTTATGAGAATATTGCATCTGAGAAGAAGGTATCTCTGTGATCTGCAGTCTTCTGCCTCAGAATGTGTGATCTAAACCATCATTTATCAGCATCTCGTCGCCAGCTTCAGAGATGGCATGCGCTTGCTGGGATGCAGTTTTCCCAGGCCTGTAGCTAACACGGGGCCCACGGGGCCCGGCCCCCCTGCGGTTTTTACAGGGGGCCCTCCATGGCCAACCCTAACACCCTTCTAAGCAGGAGCAACCCCCCCCCCCGGCCTAGGCAATGATAAATGGAGCAAGCCAGGCCGCTCTGCTGGACCAGACTAAAAGTTTACTCCCCCACCCACCCGCTCCCCAGCCCCTAAGCCAGAGCTAGAAGGGAAGGGTGGAACTGCCCCTTCTCTACCCGATGAAAGGAAGGAGGCCGGGAGATCTGCGGCAGCAGCAGCAGGCAGTGTTCCCGAAAGCCAGCGACACACAAAGGTGACGGGGCACCACATGTGCTTCCGCCCCAAGTGCCTGGTGGGCACGTCGCCTTGGGGGCACCTGAATGCTTCTGCGCCGCGGTCCGCCCCCCCCCCCCGGCCGCCTCTGGCCTCTCCCCCACAGCCTTTACGGCACTCCGGCACTCCTGGAAAGGTTAGCTGGAGACATGACAGCAAGAACTCCCCGAGACAGACACAGAGATGGATCCAAAATCCAAAAAACAGATCTGAATCAGCCGGGACCCCGAGGGACTCATTTAGTTTCCTCCCCCCTCGGTTGTAGCCGGGGCTGCCTTTGGAATTCTACCAATTAAATCAAAGTTAATTAACTTTGATTTAATTGGCTGGTGCCCCCCCTTCCCCAAAAACTCCTTAGCTATGGGGCTGAGTTTCCCTGACGGTACTGAGTTTAACCCCAGAAGTTCGGACTGGTGGGCAAACTTTGTTGTTGGAGTTTGGAGCGATGAACAGTGGTTGAAGCACTTCAGAATGACCCGTTCAACTTTCATGGGAATTGTCTCTGTCCTGGAACCAAGGCTTGAACAGCAAACAACAAAGATGCGTTCACCAATCCCCACAGATAAGCGCATGGCTGCAGCCATTTGGTACTTGGCAAACACAGACACCTACGTGAAGTCAGTGAGCAATTTGGAATTGGTCGAGGGACTCATTTAGTTTCCTCCCCCCTCGGTTGTAGCCGGGGCTGCCTTTGGAATTCTACCAATTAAATCAAAGTTAATTAACTTTGATTTAATTGGCTGGTGCCCCCCCTTCCCCAAAAACTCCTTAGCTATGGGGCTGAGTTTCCCTGACGGTACTGAGTTTAACCCCAGAAGTTCGGACTGGTGGGCAAACTTTGTTGTTGGAGTTTGGAGCGATGAACAGTGGTTGAAGCACTTCAGAATGACCCGTTCAACTTTCATGGGAATTGTCTCTGTCCTGGAACCAAGGCTTGAACAGCAAACAACAAAGATGCGTTCACCAATCCCCACAGATAAGCGCATGGCTGCAGCCATTTGGTACTTGGCAAACACAGACACCTACGTGAAGTCAGTGAGCAATTTGGAATTGGTCTGTCCACTGTTGGGGAAACTGTTCTCGAAGTGTGCTTCTGCATTGAGCTGGAATTGTACTCCAGTGTAGTGTGCCTTGGCAACAAGATAGGCAAGGTAATTTTAAAAAAATGCTTTAATTAGTTGCGTTGCTATATTGATGTGTTATTGTGGTATACCTGTAGTTAAAGGGAAGGCTTATGTGCCACATGATGTCTGCTTAAGTAGTAGTTACTTGTTTGTGTGTTCGCTTCTTCTTTTACTTAGGTTTTTGGGATGATAGGAAATGGTGTAAATGACTGGTGCTTGTTTCATTTTTCAGATAATGGATGGCTTCGGGCGCCTGGGGATGCCACACTGCATCGGTGCCATTGATGGTACCCACATTACCATTCGAGCACCTGGGGAAGGATCAATGAATATGGCAACAAGAAGCACGACTGCTCTAAAGGACTGTGGACCATTCGGGAAGATTCTTTGATGCTGTGGTGGGATACAGCGGCAGATGTAATGATGCTTATGTGTTCACTAGGTGCACTCTTTGCTCTGCCGTGGATGCAGGACTCTTTGTAGCAACCCTACAACCACTGTTCATGGTGTTAGAGTTCCTGCAATCATTCTGGGTGATGGGGCATATCCACTGAGGCGGTGGCTGATGACACCCTACTGAATGCCAAGAAATAGGGTTCAGAGGTACTTTAATAAGAGATTGAGTAGTGCTCGCAATGTGGTGGAGCGAGCATTTGAAAGACTGAAGGCTTGTTGGCGCATACTGTCAACCGGGTGAAATGTATCTGTTGAGAATGTAAACTCTGTAATCACATCCTGTGTCACAACCGTTTGTGAAGAAAAGGGATGTGATGTGTTACTAGATAGACAGGAACAAGACTCTATGCTCCTTCCAGATAAAGATATGCAGAACTACTGTGCAATAAACCAGAGACATCTGGATGAGGGGAAGCGGGTGCGGACTGCCCTGGCTGAGTTCCTGTTTGCACAACAGAGAAATTAAACACTGATGTAGTCATGAATTCTCCCTGATTTCTGTTAATGTTCCAGCACCCCCTCCCCCTTTTTTGGTTTCCCCCTCGTTGTTGCATTGCAATGCGATAATGATCCATCGTTAACTGGCATTTAAATGTCCTTTTAAATGTACCTTTGCTGGTTTTCTGTTTCTGTGTTGGTATTCTGCCTGGAAAAAAGTAAAATTTTAAGCAAGTATGATTGTGTCACTTTTGTAGGATAAGTCATGCTAACTTTCATGTTGTGTTCATATAGAATTGATAAATGTCTGGTAAGGGAGTCATTCCACAGTCTTTCCATCTTAACAGGTTGTAGTTTACCCTCCGAACCAATCTTTATTTTTTGAAACCAGTCTGCTGCAATTTCCCCCCACACCCTGTTGCTTGCATCAGTTCCTCTTCTTGCAGCCCATTGCTTGGCTCACACTATTAAAGCTGTTTTGTTTGAAGTGATCTTGAGAGGGGGATCCCCCCCCCCTTTCTTCCCACTAAGAATAGCAAGGCTCAGAATCTGAGGATCAGTAATACGGGAAATCTTTGTGTCTGCAGCATCATGAGATTCTCTCATTGTGGCTTACATAGCTTACAGGGCTTAGTCTATAGTAGAACATTTTACAGTAGCCACACAAAAGAACAAATATATATATGCAACTGGAAAGACCTAGCTATAAAACTCAGAGAGAATTCATTATCCAGCTCATGAGATTGGCCATTGTATTTACCAGCAAGAAGTGTCTAAACCAAGGGTTCACTTTGATAGACCAAAGGCTTCCAGCCATTCCAGGGAGATTTTTTTAGAACCACAAAATGCAGGTTTAGAAAAAATAAAAGAAAACTAGCCCTGTAATTCCCCCCCCCAACCAATGAGCAGCTGAAGCTTTCTCATGGCACAGAGCTAAATGACATCACATGGTACATGACATCCCATTAAGCCACTACTATAGGGACAGGACATTCCTCTCCAGGCCTGGTGGCAACCCTACTCAAAAAAGGCAGGACTACAGCTGAGATCATACACATCCATGCCCACTCCAGAAATAGCGTTTTGGCATGCTCCTTCTGCAACCTTACAAGGAATCCTCAGTTGCAACCCCCACACTTACTCCCTTGGGGTAACAGCATGTGGTAGACCAGCCTTGCCCATGTTGTTATAAGGCTTGGGAGGCTCCCCCACCCCAGGGATGGGCTCCCAGCTTTCTACCATCTTGCAAGAGGGCATCTGGCCTCAGAACTGGGAAGGATGGGGGGGGGTTCTGATAAGGTAGTCCTATCAGAGCCATCCTTAATCCCCAAAGGACCATGTAAGCAACCCAAGGAAATCCCTTTAAAAATCTACATGCTGTGACACCGTTGCAACACAAACGTTAACAAGGGGGGGGGGATTTAAACGGACTGCAGTGGAGTTTAAAGGATGCCTGACTTCTCACCCATACCACCACCTAGCCTGCAAGGGGATGCCCATGTGGCGACACTCACCAGCAGTTGTTGGCAACAATGATTCTACATCTTCCTGGCAACTTTCTATGTCTTGAGGCTGACTGTCGGGAATACTTTCTCCATTCCCTGGAAGGGAACATTAGGGGAGAATTTAGCTGTATGTCAACACAACAAGCATGCACAAGAGTAGCGTTTCCCCCCCCACACACCCCAGGACTTACACTGATGGTCAATGGGAGTGGATGTTTTTAGATCATCACGGTTAATGGTCAGCAGGTCGGGGTCCGGGGAACATCTCATCTGAACCTGGTACGGTCTCCCTAATCATCGCTGGTTTAACGTACTTAGCCTTCAGGCTCATATTAATCTTCAACCGGCGGGTGCTAGCATCCTTCCACATGATGCAATCGGCTGTTCAAAATATTGGCAGGAAATTGGCGATGCCCCCGATTTCTGGTTGTGGCCAACCACTCATTTATAATCTTGGCAAAGAGCCTTTGACTTGGTTCTGCACTCCAATGCTGACCGTTTATGCCCCAGATCCCTGTGAGATCCAGCATTTCTTTTCTTAGCCCCAGATCCCTGTGAGATCCAGCATTTCTTTCTCCCTCCATGAAACACCCTGGACTCCGGGAAAAGGCAGGAAGTTACTGTAGATCAGCTGCTAAACTGATGCCACAAAATGGCGAATCAGCCCTCCCTATCCTAAAATGATTTCTGATTGGCCCATATGTGCATTGGTCACACCATGGGCCACAGCAAAAGCTAGTGGTGTTAAAGGAACAGCCCCCTAGGTCAGCCCCGCTAAAATTTTGTCCATGCCTCTATGACACCATTAATGCATTTTCTTATCAATTGCACTATTTTTATACAAATGGCGAATGGGAAAACAGCATACGGACATTTAAAGGGATATTTAAACGCCAGTCAACGATGGCTCATTATTGCATTGCGACGCAACACAGGGAGAAACCAAAAAAACCCGCATGCCGGGGGAGGGGTTGCAGGTGGGAAGGGGAGAGAAGCAGAGAGACAACAGCCGCAATTCTTGCGTTCCCCACTAGGATCCCCCGAATTCAACCCCATAGTCACGAAAAAGATCCTGAGGATGGCGGAGAGGGAAAATCTGGGGGGAATGACCCTTAGATTCGGGCCAATTGCCGACCCCGCAGCAACAAGTGGGAAAACGATCCATTGCAGCAAATATTATTGAGGGATGACGCTGGGGCAACCATTGATGTGGAATCGGCCCAGGAGAAGCTTCTGAGATGCAAAAAGTTGCACTCAGTCCCAGGTGGGTTTCTCATCTCCACTGCAAATCCTGTTGTAGCAAAGGCAGCTGTGGACTGTCACACATGACAACATATTTGTGGTCTGTCCATTGTGGTTCTGACCCCCATCCTCCTCCTGCACAGTACTGAAATCTAAATTAATTCACTGCGTTGCACTCCTGTGGCCCAGACCGAACTGTTATGTAAGACCCACCCTATCCCTGCCAGATAGGCGTAAAGTTCGTGGGGGCGTCAGGGCGTCAGCCTTCCCCGAAATTTTCAGGAAGGTGCTCACCCTCCCCCAGGTGTAACTGGTTCCAGCCACCCTTGCTCCCCCCACCCCATTCTGAAACTATGTTCAGCGGCTGGATTGGGACCGGGAGGAAGGGAGGGAAGTTAGGGTGGGGGCTTGCTTCCTCCTGGAAGGGAAGCCCCACCCTCAGCTCCCAGCAGCCCTTAGTTCTGCCGGGCTGCACGTGAAGTCTGGCTTTCCTGGTTTCCTGCGCACGCGCACAAAGGTAAGAAGCATGTTTGCCCGGGCTCTCCCTTACTGCTGAGTCCTCGAGGCGCATTCGTTCAGCCCGCCTCTCTGCCCCCCTCACCCAGCTACCAGTAAAATCAGCATGGACTGGGAGGGGAACTTGGCCCGGTGGACTTGCCCTGCCGAAGGGAGCGTCAAAGCTCAGGGGCTGCGGTCCCTCCCACATCCCGGACGGCCTCCATGGCACCTCCTCCACTTCTTGTGTCTGGCTGCTGCCTTCCTCTGATTCCCCTTCACTGCTGCTCTTGCTGCTGCATGCTGGGACCAAGTTGGCCGGCTTTGTAAGGGCATGGGTGGGGTGGGGGCCTGAGAGAGGGCAGTGTTCAGTGAGCCTGAGACTGAGTAGTCTGAAGGAAAATTGCCTTTGCTCTCTTTGGAATACCCTTCCCGTCCTCCCCACCCATCTGTTGTGCTGCTTTTATTCTCTCTCTCACCCCGTTTTTTTTTTAAAAACCCTACAGTTGTACTTCAGTTTCATCTGAGTGTGTGAGTGCCCCCCCCCGCCCGGGCTTCTACTCTCTTTTTATTCCCCTTCTCCCCCCCTCCCCCCACTTGGGCTGCCTCTTCATATAAATATATGTGTTTTCTCCCCCTCTTTTGTTTCTTTGTTTTTAAAATCCCCCCTAGATGTGTGTTTTCTCCCCCTCTTTTGTTTCTTTGTTTTTAAAATCCCCCTTTTCCCAGTGTTTACTTTTGTGGCGTTTTATAGTGTTCTCTGTCACATTATGCCATGGTGCTGATCTGGTTTGAGTCGCTGGTATAGTGCACACAGTGGCTGTATGCAAAGACCCACAGTCCCAAAACACTTCCTCTACTCCCAGGGGTTATCACTGTACTCTGGGGGCTGTCATTTCAGTCTCAGAAAACATTTGCTACCCCCTGGGACTGTCATTCCACTCTGGGGCCTGTGAATCCAGTTCCATAATGCTTCTGCTACTCCCAGGGGCTGTCATTCCACTTTGGGGGCTGTCATTCCAGATATCTTAATAGAAAATCCATTCCACATTTTCTTTGCAACTCTTCTTGAGCTGTAAGGTATTTCAATTAGCCCTCCCACTGTTGACCCCCCCCCCAAGCACCAAGAAGACAGAGCATCACTTGCCCCAGAGCCCCTAGCTATACCTTGTGGCTAATAGCCACTGATGGACCTCTGCTCCATATGCTTATCTAATTCCCTTTTGAAGCCGTCCATGCTTGTAGCACCCACCACTTCCTGTGGCAGTGAATTCCATGTGTTAATCACTCTTTGGGTGAAGAAGTACTTCCTTTTATCCGTTCTAACCCGACCGCTCTGCAGTTTCATGGAGTGCCCACGAGTTCTTGTATTGTGAGAAAGGGAGAAAAGTACCTCTTTCTTTACCTGCTCTTTCCCATGCATAATCTTATAAACCTCGATCATGTCACCCCTCAGTCGTCTTTTCTCCAAGCTAAAGAGCCCTAAGCGCTTTAACCTTTCCTCATAGGGAAAGTGTTCCAACCCTTTTATCATTCGAGTTGCCCTTTTCTGCACTTTTTCCAAAGCTATAATATCCTTTTTAAGGTGTGGTGCCCAGAACTGCACACAGTATTCCAAATGAGGTCTCACCATTGATTTATATAGGGGCATTATTATATTGGCTGATCTGTTTTCAATACCCTTCCTAATAATCCCCAGCATAGCATTGGCCTTCTTTATTGCAGTCACACACTGTCTCGACATTTTCAGTGAGTTATCCACTACAACTCCAAGATCTCTCTCTTGCTCAGTCTCTGCCAGTTCAGACCCCATCAATGTGTATTTATATTTAGGATTTTTGGCTCCAATGTGCATCACCTTGCACTTGGCCACATTGAACCCCATTTGCCATGTTGACGCCCACTCGCCCATCCTTGACAGATCCCCTTGGAGTGCCTCACAATCCTCACTGGTTTTCACCACCCTGAACAACTTTGTATCATCCGCAAATTTAGCCACTTCACTGCTTACTCCCATCTCCAAATCATTAATGAACAAGTTAAAAAGCAGTGGACCAAGTACTGATCCCTGCGGTACCCCACTGCTTACCACCCTCCACTGAGAAAATTGCCCACCTACACTCACTCTCTGTTTTCTATGAACTAGCCAGTTTTTGATCCATAAAAGGACTTGTCCTTCTATCCCATGATTTTTGAGCTTACTTAGGAGCCTTTGATGAGGAACTTTATCAAAAGCTTTCTGGAAGTCAAGGTAAATAATATCTATTGGATCCCCCTTGTCCACATGTTTGTTCACCCCCTCAAAGAACACTAACAGGTTAGTGAGACAAGATCTTCCCTTACAGAAACCGTGCTGAGTCTGCCTCAATAGGTTTTGTTCATCTATGTGCCTACTAATTCTTTCCTTAATAATGGTTTCCACCAATTTACCCGGTATCGACGTCAGACTGACTGGCCTGTAATTTCCCGGATCTCCTCTGGAACCCTTTTTAAAGATGGGAGTGACATTAGCTACCTTCCAATCCTCAGGAATGGAGGCAGATTTTAAGGAAAGATTACATATCTTTGTCAGGAGATCTACAAGTTCACATTTGAGTTCTTTCAGAACTCTCGGATGTATGCCATCTGGGCCTGGTGATTTTTCAGTTTTTAAGTTGTCTATCAGTTTTAGGACCTCCTCTCTCGTCACCTCAATCTGACTCAGGTCTTTCAACACCCCTCCTGAAATCAGTGGTTCTGGAGTGGGCAAGCACTTCTCATCTTCCACAGTGAAGACGGAGGCAAAAAATGCATTTAGCTTCTCAGCCATTTCCCTATCATCCTTCAATACTCCTTTTACCCCTTGGTCGTCCAAGGGCCCCACTGCCTCCCTGGCTGGTTTCCTGTTTCTAATGTATTTGAAGAAAGTTTTATTGTTGGTTTTTACGTTTTTTGCTATATGCTCCTCATATTCCCTTTTTGCCTGCCTGACCTCAGACTTGCATTTTATTTGCCATAGCCTGTGTTCCGTTTTATCAGCCTCACTGTGACTAGCTTTCCACTGCTTAAAGGAATTCTTTTTACTTTTTACAGCCTCCATTACTCTGTTTGTTAACCATGCAGGCTTTTTCCTATACCTGTTTGTGCCTTTCCTAACCTGCGGAATATATATTTTTTGAGCTTCTAGGATCGTAGTTTTAAATAGATCCCAAGCTTCCCCAATTGTTTTGACCCTTTCTACTTTTCCTTTCAGTTTCCTCCCCACGTGTCCCCTCATATCAGAGAAATTACCCCTTTTAAAGTTAAAAATGGTTGTGTGAGTCTTTTTGGCCAATTCTCTATTTGTACAAATGATGAACTCAACAACATTATGATCACTGTTTCCAAGCGGTGCAATCACTTTTACATCTCTCACCAGGTCTTGAGTGTTACTTAGGACCAAATCAAGGATCGCCTCTCCCCTGGTAGGTTCCGTGACCATCTGCTCCATAGCACAGTCATTTAGAGTGTCTAGAAACTCAATCTCTTTTTCCCGGCTAGAACACATATTGACCCAATCAATGTGTGGGTAGTTAAAATCACCTATTATTACACAGTGTTTTTGTCTAGTTGCTATCTTTAAGGCATTCATCATTTTATAATCCTCCTCTATCTTTTGATCTGGTGGGCGATAACAAACTCCCAGTGTTAAGTTTCCTTTTGGCCCCCCTATTTCAACCCATAGAACTTCCAGAAGCGAATCCAATTCACTTAGCCTCTCAATCTTTCTAGACTTTATACCCTCTCTGACATACAGAGCTACCCCACCTCCAACCCTTCCCCCCCTATCCTTCCGATATAATATATAACCGGGAATCACTGTGTCCCACTGATTTTCCTCATCCCACCAAGTTTCAGAAATACCCACAATGTCTATTTTTCCCTCCGACACCAAGCACTCCAACTCCCCGATTTTACCTCGGACACTTCTAGCATTTGTATAGAAACAGCTGTAATTTCCCTTACAAGTTAAGCCTGCATCCTTCCTCTTGCTATCTCGAGTCGTTGTCCGGCAGTCCATGTCACCAGCCATGGCCTCTGTGGACAATTTCAATCCACCTCCCTGTAGAAAAGCAACAGGTACCCCCTCATCTCTCTGAGATGAGCCAACCCGAACCAGAGACTTTTCATCTCCTGTCGGCTTTCCCCCAATATTCAGTTTAAAAGCTGCTCTGCCACCTTTTTGATTTTAAGTGCCAGCAGCCTGGTTCCTTCTCGGGACAAGTGGAGACTGTCTCGCCTGTACAGCTCCCTCTTGTTCCAAAAAGTATCCCAGTGCCTAACAAACCTGAACCCTTCCCCCCTACACCATCGTCTCATCCACGCATTGAGACTCCTGATCTCTGCCTGTCTCTCCGGCCCTGCGCGTGGAACAGGTAGCACTTCTGAGAAGGCTACCTTGGAGGTCCTGGACCTAAGTTTCCTGCCCAGCATCCTAAATTTCTCCTCCAGGACCTCACGACTGCATTTCCCCACATCGTTGGTGCCGACATGCACCACGACCACTGGCTCCTCCCCAGCACTATCTACCAGCCTATCTAAAACACGCGTAATGTCCGCTACCTTTGCACCAGGCAGGCAAGTCACCATACGGTCAGTACGCGGGTTCGCCACCCAGCTGTCTACCTGCTTAAGGATCGAATCACCCACTACCAAGAGCCCCCCTCCTACCCTGCGCAGGGATGATTCCTTGGTGCAAAAGGATATCTGCCCACCAGCTGGGGAAGAGGTCCCTTCT
>NW_015176061.1:210979-213846 GCF_001447785.1 Gekko japonicus | reverse complement strand
CCACCTGGAGGCTGGCATCCCTAGATCACTTTGATAAATAAATCACAGTTGAGCCCCACTTTGTGTGTTGCATCTTTATTTTGGGGATGGTGGGGCAATGAATCTACTGTAAAACACCAATTCTTGGTCAGCTGAGCCCACCCACTCCTTCAGCAACATCTTTGGAAGGAATGCCTACTTTCAAGCTATCTGTAATCAGATTTTTAACTAGTAATGAGGTGTGGTGTATTTGCTAAGGTTTTCTAATGTTTGCTAAGTATAAGGTGGGTAAATGAAAAAGTGCACTCTGAACCTAACACGATGTTCCTTACTACAATGCCTCACTAGATGCTCAGACAGAGATGGAGACTAACCCGAGACTACTGCAACTACAAGGCATAGCATCACCATGGACATTACAGCGTCACACTGAACAGAAATATTTTTGCATTCAGGGTTCTGGCTATACCCTTCACAGCCTGGGACCTACACATCTGAAGGACTCCCTCCCTCTATGTCACTACAAAACAGTTATGGCCCTTCAGTTGCCACTTCTGATTGTTCTCCTGTTTAAGGTTACCTGCTTGACATCTACTAGAGCCTGGTCCTTTTTAATAGTGGCTCCCAGAGGAGGTATGGAGGGATGCCATCAGAAGTTTTCAGGAGGTGCTGGAAGGCTGTGTTATCTGTGAGAGCTTTTCACAGGGTCTAGGCTGCAGGTTCTTTTCTTCAGGGAGGAGGAGGAAGAAGAAGAAGAGGAGGAGGAGAGATTGGATTTCTACCCCACCCTTCACTACCCAAAGGTGTCTCAGAGCGGCTTACAAACTCTTTTCCCAATTATTTAGAATGATTTGGTCCATTACTACTCTGCCTCAGGGCAAACCAAATGTTAAGACGAAGACGAAGACGAAGAAGACGAAGAAGATGATGAAGAAGAAGAAGACGAAGAAGATGAAGACGAAGACGAAGAAGAAATTGGATTTAATCCCCTGCTCTTCACTACCCAAAGGTGTCTCAGAGTGGCTTACAAACTCCTCTCCCTTCCCCTCCCCACAACAGACACCCTGTGAGGTAGGTGGGGCTGAGAGTACTCTGACAGAAACTGCTCTTTTTTCAAGAACAGCTGTGCCAGAATTATGGCTTGCCCAAGGTCATCCAGCCAGGTGCAAGTGGAGGAGTGGGGAATCAAACCCGGTTCTCCCAGATTAGAGTCCACACACTTAACCACTACACCAAACTGGCTTAGTGTGGTTTTACTGTATTCTGCATGTTTTTAACTGATAAACTGCCTTGAGCTGCAAGGGAAATGCAAGACATAAATATTTTAACAAATAAATTAAATTAGCTCTGGTTTCATTGCTACTTCTTGTGTTATCTAAAACTCATTTTAATGGTAACTTTGGTTTTGTGCTTTGGTGGAAAGATGACTGATAAATGTGGCAAATAAATAATTGCAAGTAGGGGAAAAAAGGCTGTGGGGAATCCCTACTGAACTGAAAAATCAGTTTGGAAGGACAGGAGCCTGAGCCCACACCTGCCTGCTTGTAACCGCATGTGCCTTGATTCAGCTTGACCTTGTTTCATGTCTCTTAAACTAGAAGGCTGGCAGTATTTAAAAGTCAGGTTTGTTATGTAAATAACGGTTCAGTGAGTGACTCAGGCAGAAAAACTGCACTGCCACATGGGAGCAGCTGGTGAAAATCCAGCCCATTGTCATGGCCTCTAGGAAAGCGAGAAGCTTTTTTCCACATAGAATTTACAGGCCTCCTTCTGTAGCACCTCAGAAGCCAAGGCTCCCTTTTTGATGAGAGCTCAAGCACATTACTTCCTTCTGCCCGGTAGAAAGAAGGAAATGGTAAATATTTGAGAGAAATAATATTGCTGACACAAAACAAATTAAAATAATTTAGAATATGGAGTGTTAGAATTTCATTTTTCAATTTCATTAAGAAGGATACTGCTGAAAACCACACCTAAATCTCGTGGCTGAATTTTAAAGCCACAATATTAAGTATCTATGTCAAATTCTTCACACATTTTTCTTCTTAGAACCCCCACCCCACTCAACTATATGGAGTGTTAGAATTTCATTTTTCAATTTCATTAAGAAGGATACTGCTGAAAACCACACCTAAATCTTGTGGCTGAATTTTAAAGCCACAATATTAAGTATCTATGTCAAATTCTTCACACATTTTTCTTCTTAGAACCCCCACCCCACTCAACGTTGTGCATAACTGATAATGTTGGGTGGGGTGATAGGAAAACCGACAAATATGGGCAACATTATATTCTTCCAACATTTAGTATATGAAAATAGGGACAATTTTTAACAGTGATGATAACAATGAGCACTACCTAATACCCTCTTTTCACCACTGTTCCTCATTACTGAAGGCTCATATGTCATTTTGTGTGCTGAATTCATTTATTCCCCAATGATCAGTCTTCCGCCAATTTATAAACTAGAATATTTGTTCATTATTATATAGTAAAAAGTTATACTTGATCATACTTTTACCCCACTTTTACCCCACTTACCCATACTTTTACCCCACTCATACTCTTACCTTCAAGAACCTCAGGGTGGTCATACACCTCCATGTTATCCTCACAACTTCTGAGACCAGGTCTTCCGCAAAACAGAAGGAAGTGATGTGCTTGAGCCTCATTAAAATGGGAGGCTTGGCTTCTGAGCTGGTACAGAAGGAGGCCTGTAAAATCTAAACCCCCCCATCCCAATTTGCCTGCCATTGTTCAGATGGGCAGTGGGAAAAATGCCAAGAGAAGTATGTAGCAATCAGTATCAAACCAGTGCCATGATGTCACTTAAAAACATAAGAACATAAGAGAAGCCAATGTTGGATCAGGCCAATGGCCCATCTAGT
>NW_015176061.1:163569-207240 GCF_001447785.1 Gekko japonicus | reverse complement strand
ACTGCATTTCCCCCCATCGTTGGTGCCAACATGAACCACGACCACTGGCTCCTCCCCAGCACTATCTACCAGCCTATCTAGAACATGAGTAATGTCCACTACCTTCGCACCAGGCAGGCAAGTCACCATACGGTCAGTAAGCAGGTTCACCACCCAGCTGTCTACCTGCCTAAGGATCAAATCACCAACTACCAAGAGCCCCCCTCCCTCCCTCCCTCCCTCGGGATGGTTCCTTGGTGCGAAAGGATACCCATTCACCGGCTGAAGAAGAGGTCCCTTCTGAGGGCACATTCCCCTTATCTGCAGCATGGTGCCCTGTTTCCCCTCGACCCTCATGCTCCCTGACAGCGGCGGGGTTGCTATATTCAGAGTGGGACTTAGCTAACAAGTCCCCGAGAGTCTTCTCCATGTGCCTAATCAACTGTCTCTGCTTCTCCAGGTCTGCCAACTTGACCTCAAGGGAGCAAACTCATTCCCTGAGAACCAGGAGCTCCTTGCACCGGGGACACACCCAAGACTTCTGTCCAATGGGCAGATAGTGCCCATTCTGGGCAAAACACTGGATAGCACCCAACCCCCTACTGGCATTCTGGCTTCATAACTGCTTTTAAAATAATAAGTATATATAATCCCCCTTTAAAAACCCTTTGTATGATGTGGTTCTCCTTGTAGAAGTCTACTAACTTTATTGGGAACCCAAGGAGACTAGGGCCCTGGCTTTCTGGCTCTTCCTGGGCTTCTTACGAAGTCCCTAGTCTAAGTGCCCCTAAGCTAAGAGCCACAGGCCAAGAGCCCTTAAATAGAAGCTTCACCCAGGCACTCAATTACAGTCAAACAACGAGCCTTTCACACCCTATCCCAAGCAGCCAGGACTCTGCAACAACTCACAACTCACCCACACACTCCCAAATACAGTACCCTCTCAGCTAAATCACCTTAGCTGAAAGTAAATAAAAACACTCACCCCCTCTAGCAGCTCTTTCTCCTGCTCCTTCTCAGAGCTCAGCTGGGTCAGCTCTTCTGACACATGGTGTCACCTGGAAGTGATAACATCACGTCAGTCTAGCATTTATCCCAAAGTCTATGGCTAAACTACGGTCTTGGGTGAATGCGTGGGCATTGTCCTGATGTAATATTATCACTTCTAGTTTTGCACTGGAAGTTATATCATGGTAAGCCCTCCCCTTGATTTCCTGCTATATGGGTGGGGGTGAAGTTCTCTGTCCTGATGCACTTTGATCCCAAATTAGATCAGGTCCACATTCACCTGTTTCCAGGGGCATGTCTGATCAAAAGTCTTTTTATCTATACTTCTAGGGGTCAATTCAGATCAGGACCACCACAGTGCGGGGAGAGAAGAGGGCTGTTTTTATGACCCAGAATGGTGTAAGGGCCATTAGTTGCCCATAAACCCTCCCTGGTGCCATTTTGGGTCAGAAAAACTGCATGGGGGAAGGCAGGATGGGTGTCCTTTCCCTGCATGACAGTGGTCCCAATTAGAACTGGATCCCCACAGCACAGTTTAAAGGAGCTCCGGGGTGGGAACTCACTCTTTAAAATAAGGTGAACTTGGGGATGACTGTCTCATCTAGTTTGGCCCTTAGTGGGAATTAGAACCCAGATCTCAGAAACCCCAGTCCAAATCTCTAGCTACTGGACCACACTGGTGCCATTAACAGTTTCATGTGTTCTTCAGCAGCTGCAGGATGTACCCTGGCAGGCTGTATACTACATGGTGCTTTACTGTTCATGTGTGTATATTAACCATAGAGACTGAAGCTGCATCTGCTCACTTTTTGAGGTCTAGCTTCTGTAACCCTGTGGGGAAAATGAACTATTGGAAAATGACAAGTAACACACTAAACCGTAAAAGGGCATCCCTAAAAGACAAAAAAAAAATTAGTGATTTTTGCTAGGAACTTGTAGAAGTAGAGGCTGGCCCTGCTAAACTGGGACAGTTAGGCTTTAGGAAGCACATTAGTGCTTTTTGGCAGGCAAATCTGAACTAGAGGAATTTGCTTGAGAATTTTCCTCTTAAAGTTGGTTCTAGAAAATATTACCAGATACAGTATTTTTTTTAACTTCAGAGGAGACAAGCAATCAGATACTTGACTAGTTAGTTCAATATCCCAACTACTGCAGCCTAATAACTTCTTCAGTCTTGCAGATACCTTCCTTGGTCTACTGTTTCTTTCTCTTTATCTTCCTGGCTATCCCTTCTTTTGCCGTTCTAGTGGCCCCATTGCTACTGAAATGTTAGTTATGTTATTCTATTGTGGCAAAATAAAACAGAAATCCAGTGGCACCTTAAAGACTAACCAAATTTATCCCTGTATAAGCTTTTATGAGTCATAGCTCTCAAAGCTCATACTGGAAGAAATTTTGTTAGTTTTAAGGTTGCACAGCCGCGTAGCTTTGAAGGGGGGGAGCGCTCGGGGAAGGGGAGCATTGTAGATGCTGTGATCACCTGAAGAGAGAGAAGAGATTGAATTTATACCCTGCCCACTGCCTGAAGGAGTCTCAGCATGGCTTACAATCTTCTTTCCCTTCCCCTCCCCACAACAGACACTCTGTGAGGTAGGAGGGGCTGAGAGAGCTCTGAGAGAACTGCTCTTGAGAGAACAGCACTGAGAGAACTTGTGATTGACGCAAGGTCACACCAGCAGCTGCATGTGGAGGAGTGGGGAATCAAACCCAGTTCTCCCAGATTAGAGTCTGTGCTCCTAACCACTACAGCAAACTGGACGTGACATCATCTCCCCTGCAATGCTTTAGGAATTCCCCCAGTCTCTAGGGACCATAGAGATTGGGGAAATTCCTAGAGCCTTGTGGAGAGTTGTGTTGTCTTCCCCCATTTTCTCCTGCTGCTCAATTGATTAAACATGGGCAAATGAGGATGGGGCAGAAGTTTAACCACCAGCTGGTAAGCCTACTCCCTTTGCTCCTAGGCTTGAAGTTTTTTTCAGGCCCCTCCTCTGTATCTTGTAGACAGGCCTGTCAAATGTTTGGAGGGGAAAAAATGTCCTGTCCCATTATCACCGTCCTAGTGGAATGTTATTTATCGGGTGAATATTTAACACCATGCCATTTTAGGCTGCTTTTAAAGGAACAGGACATTTTCCCCCAGGCCTGTTGGCAAACATACTTGAAGACTGTTCTTTCCCTCAGTTATCTGCCTTCAAAAAGAAGCTGGGTAGAGACCTGTCAGCAATGCCTTGTCCTCGGAGGGGACTGATCTACCATATCCCTTCCAGCTCTACAATCTAGCCTGACATGACATAAACATGGATGAATTAATAGTAACCTTGTTCTGAATCGAACTAGAAATGGAGCATGGTTAATTTCCCATCCTATCTGACAAAATTCTCTGTTTAATCTAAAAGTTTGCCTGAAAGTTAGCCTAATAAAAAGTATTATACTCCTAGGGACAATATGACCCATTTCCCCAACAAATGCTTTTTTAAAAATCAACCACCCTCCCAGGGCTACATTGATATTTCTCATAACCACAGAAAGAGGCTCAAAATGTGATCAAAGAATGGGAAAAGGGGAGCAAATAGGTCTCAGTTCCAAAGCTGCTTTTAGGGTACTATTCTAGGCATATGCATTGAGAACTATTTTTCCATCAGTGGGATTTGCTTGTTAACTATCAGGACTGGAATGCCAAGCTCCTAAGAATCTGTTAAGTGTCTTGTTTACTGCAAGGTGTGTTTGTTATGCTGCCCAGATGCCAACAATATCATTATGGCCACCCCCGTGGTACCAAGGACCAATTTAACATGCATTTTTTAATGGAATCAGTCATGAGAGTATATACACAGAGAATGAAGTTCTTATACATTTACATACATCACACTAGAACCCCCTGCATCTTTTAGCAACCTTAAATAAATGATTTAATTAATCTTTTTTTTCCAATATGCCTTTTTATTTTTAAAAAATGAATTATGTACACTGAAAACCTGCCAATTATAGCAAATTAAGGAACTTGGCAAGAACATCCCTTGGAAGCAGATGGTAAATAATATTCACATTCTTATTTGAAACAGGAGTAGAGATTAGATTGTGTAGCACTGAGAAGCAGTCCAAATGCATGAAATGAAGGCTTTTAATATGTGTGCAAGGACTCTAGGTTTTTTCAAAAATAATAACACTAAAATATTGATGATTCATAATTAATCTGCTCTCTCCCATGAGCAGCAGGAGGATTTTAGACCTCTTTGCTCACTGCAGTTTTTGGGAACCAGAGCAATTTGTTTTGCCTTTGTGCAACTGTAAACAACTGCCACCTACCCAGTTTAAAAACAGCTCCAATTAAATCGCGGGATGGTTTACTATATTGTAAAAGATGATATAAGTTATGCCCACTCCACACACACACAGCCAGCCAGAAAAAAGAGGGGAGAGAATGTCCAGTCATTTGAGAATGTCCCCAAGACAAGCACAATAGAAGTGGATGAGTATTATGTGTCAGTCCATCTACACTCAGTTTCTTTACATTACACATAATAGAGACATTCTAAAATTCTTGTCTAGGGTGCCCTAATAAACAAGTGCAATATTTTATATACTATTTCCTTTTAATCTGTTGTGGACTTAATTAGCTTCCATTTTAGCATATTCAGACAGGCAGTTATGATGGAATCCTTCCATTTCCCTACCTCAGAGGCTAGATTTTTCCTTCATTTTTCTGTCCCCTCACAGACTGCTAATGTGTATTCTCTCCTGGAGAAACTTTGGCTGCCCCGCCATGTGTCAGTAATATATATTGGCTATTTGCTCAGCCCAGGAACTTGAGGGGAGGGATAGAATCGACCTTTAACTTAAACCCTTGAAAATGGCACTTAAGACACTTTAAAAATTCAAACATAACAAAAGGTTTTATTTAACATTGAGGGGAAAGATCAGGAGAAATCAGGGACTGAAAATACTGAGGTAAAATTAGTACAAGCACAGGCTTTTGTTCTTATATAGCAGGCTAATGAGACGTTCTTAAATTATTCACAATTACTTAGAGCTTTATATTGAGAGGCTTTTGTTCCAGTGTTTTCCCAAACACACTAACACACTTTCTTTGTATAGTCATTGACTCTTTTTGGTGCCCAGAAGACTGGTATCCTCTTCCCAGTACTCAAATCCTTTCTTTTGGAACATCAGTACAATTCTTGAGTTGTTAGCAGACTTTTAGGTCTCTAAAGGCAGTTTCTAATTACACTAGACCAGGGATCTCTGTGCTTTTCAGAGATATCATCCTGTTCAACTGGGTAGGGATTCTTCTTCTCTCCCTAGAAGTTTTATCCCCTTTTCTTGGCCTGAATGGGAGTCTCAGGCCCTGTCCACACGAGAGGTTTTGGGCCGGGAGAGGGACGGATCGGGGCCGCAGCAAACAGGCGCAATCCCACAGCAACATCTAAGAATCGTGCTGCGCCCATTCCCAGCCCATTCCCAATCCACCCCTCCCGGCCAAACCCCGCATCAAAAAAGAACCACCTACCTAGGTGGTTCTTTCCGAAAGGCTGCATCACTGCCAGCCATGGAATCGCCGGTGCATCCCCGGTCCCCGGCCGTACTGCGCATGCTCGAGCATTTGCAGTTCGGCAGCCTCCCCCTCCCAATCGTCTCTTCCTCTCCGGCATCTGATCGTGCTGGGAAGCAACGGCGCCGCGGCTCAGGGGATCGTGGGATCCCGCCGCGGCGTCTCTTTTTTGGTGCAGCTTTTAAAAGCTGCACTTTGGCCAGTGTTTTCCCTGCTGTGTGGCAGGGACCTCAGTTTACTTCCAAAACCTTCAAGCCAACTTTCCCTCAGTTCTTGTGTCTGTGTTGAACTGCTCTCAGCTAATGCTGAATTAAGACTATATTCAGTCACAGATGAATTCTTAGTCAGCATTTAATCCTTTCTCTGTCAGGGCTAGTCTAAGATGATCTCAACACACATCGTATTACAGTTAAGGCAGGAATCTGAATCTCTTCTCCTCAGCATCCAGCTCTCACACTTTGCTCAGCTGATGCCAATAGATTGGCTGGAGCAGCCTGTCACTCAAAGCCTTCACAGTCCTGTAGTTTTATGTGCAGCACTTTTAAGCCTATTAAACAATGCAGTCCATCAGAGCCGTATTTGCCCAGAATGCTAGCATGGTGTAGTCAGCATGGGTCATACTATTACATATCACTGAGACTTAGCTAGAAGGGGGAGGGGTTCACCTCTCCCAATTGTGCCCTCCAGGGTACTTGGTGATACATCAGCATAGGGTGGAAAGGGGGTGTTGCGGTAGTCTTATAAGTATACTATCCCCATAGCTCACTGCTGTATCTAGGATACTACTGGTATTGAGGTCGTGTACCTAATACTGGAATTGAGAGTCGTTTGGTGTAGTGGTTAAGAGTGATGGACTCTAATCTGGAGAACTGGGTTTGATTCCCCACTTCTCCACATGAAGTCAGCTGGGTGACCTTGGGTCAGTCACTGTTCTCTCAGAGCTGTTCTCTCAAGAGTAGTTCTCTGGGGGGCGTGGCGTCGAGCTCAACCCAGATGGACGCCTGAACCCTCGGCTCCGCTCAACCCCTCTCTAACTTTGCGAAATAAGCCCGCTCATCATCGTGCTGATCTATAAGAAGGCATGGGAAGATCCCTTCGTATCAAAGGTAAAACTATAAAGCCAAAGCAAAAACCAATCCAGCCGTTTTTCTCGCCCCGGAGCTCTCCCTCGACCGGCAATAAGCTTTCTGAAGCCAAAATGGCGGCTAGTTCTCCCGATTCGAGAGATGAAGGCCTCCCGATTTCACGCGCGGAATTTTATGCGTCGCTCCAATCTCTCGAAAAGAATATGACGGCCACTCTCACTGAATTAATTAAACCAATTACAGCTCAATTAACTGATCTACGAACTGATATAACCAATGCGACCCAAATGGCCGAAACGGCACTGGAGGCCAGTATAGCCCTCCAAAACGACTTTCAATACTTTTATAAGTGGGAGGAATGGGCGACTGATCACATCATCATTTTAGAAAACCAATTTCGGGCTAATCATCTGAAATTTTGAGGCCTGCCCGAGAAAGTTGAAGCACAAGAAGATTTAAAATCGTTTTTGGCGTCCTGGTTAGCTAATGAACTCCAGTTAGAAAATGGCGTCGCGCCTCTTACTGACTGGGCATATAGAACTGGCCAACTTAGAGATCAGCCCAATGCATTGCCGAGGGATGTGATAGCCAAATTCCCTGACTCCCGGACCAAATCTAAAATTTTCGCCATTGCCCAAGCGAAAGGATCCCTAAACTACAAAGAGCTGAAGATTTCAGTCCTACAAGATCTTTCACCGGAGACTTTATTGAAACATAAAGTTTTAAAACTGATCAACACTTACAACAGCAGGTCTGAAATACCGATGGTCGATGTTTTACAAGCTCCAGGTCACCCACAACGGTACGATGCACCATATTGCTGATTATGACGATGGGCTACAAGTTCTTGCTGCCTTGAACTTACCTCTACTGCCAGAACAACCTAAAACCGATGCAAGCAGACCGAACGACAATCCGAAGCTCAGATGGAGGAAACCACACAATAAGAAACCATGAGAACAGAACTTAAGGATTTTTTCTTTATGCATATAATAACATTTTCTGATCTCCTCAGCAAGGCAGCTCCAAGAATTCTGGTTTGTAAAGTCTTTACTGTCATTCAGCGATTCATTGACAATATGAGGAGAGTTAAGATGTCTTCTCTCCTAGTTGTTAAAGGTTTATTGCACAGCAATCGTGATTTGGGTTTTTTAAAGTTTGTGCTTCAACAGTTCGTTACGTCATTTAAAGCTGTTTTTCCCCCACTTAATTTTACAAGGTTATATGCAATATAATCACAACATGTTCAAAGGTTTGTACTTCATAAGGTTTATTATACAAGATACTTTGTGGACAGAACTTAAGGCTCTTTTATATGTATGCAGTAACATTTTCTGATTTTCTCAGAAACGCAATCATAAAAGTTCTAGTATATTATAGCTGTTTTCTTTTTTTTATTAAATACAAAAAGTTATACACAATGCAAAGCAATCATAATGAGTTTTAAAGTTTATACTTTACATGACTCATTATAATGCTTAATTATACAAACGGGCTGCATGGTCTTTATGCACGAGATAGTATTTACAAAATGGTATTTAAAATGGGCTAATTAAGTCACATCATGACCACCCTATTGTGGCATCACAGAGAGGGGGAGGGCCAAATGGGTTCTAGCTCCAGTGGTTCAGGTGTGTTTTTATTCTTTTTATTGTTTGTTAGTTCTGATGTTTTTCATGAATTCACCTGCTTATACCTTGACTATAAGGGTCTGCAGGGCATCTGGGAATGCCCTGCACAGTTTGAGTTTTAGTTGGTTACTGTTTGCATTTTTAAAGTTGTTTTTAAGACTGATTACCATAATAATGAATTTCTATGAAAGGAAACCACGTGTTGATCATAAAAATTGTACTATTTGCTCAATTCTTCTGTTTCATCTCTTAATTGGTTTTTTAAACTCTCTAATGAATTTGCTGATCCTAATTACGTTGCTCGAGCCACACGCAAGTGCTAGTATCAACATCGATCATTTTGAAGCCAAGTCAACTCTCTTTAACGAATTGGAATTAAATGGATTTCCTTTAGTATCATCTAATAATGAATTATGAATTCAATGGCTATGCAATCTGGCATCAAATTTATTTCACTTAATTGCCATGGCTTGAACAATCTTATTAAAAAGAAGAGAGTGCTAACCGCCATAACTTCACAAAGGCCAGACGTCATTTTTCTCTAAGAAACCCACTTAAACAGAAAGCAACAAAGAGTTTTTAATTCCAATTACTATGCGGCTCAATATTTAGCCCCCAGCTCATCTAAAGCGAGAGGGGTTGCGATACTCATTAGTAAAAAAATTAGATTCACCCTAAACAAAATTTAAAAAGACCCTGCTGGTCGATTCGTCATGATTGAGGGGCTTCTTAACAATAAATCTTTTGCATTAACTTCCATTTATGCTCCAAATACAGGGCAGATGGATTTTATTAAAGATACTCTTACCTTATTAGAAACTTTTAGTGACGGTCCTTACATCATAGGAGGAGATGTTAACTCAACTTCAGACTCTACAATTGACAGTTCACATAATTGTCCCCCTCAGGTGCAAAGTCAACTCCGCAAGCCATCAAAACTCCAAACTTTGCTAACCAAATTTAACCTTTGTGATATTTGGCACACCCAGCACCCTAAGGAACGGGGATATACATTTTACTCTCCAAAGCATCATACGTTTTCACGCATAGACTATCTCTTCGTATTGAATACTATCTCTAATGCCTTTACTTCATCGGATATTGGTTCGCGTATATGGTCTGATCACTCATGGGTCGAGGGGTGCATGCAAGGAACAGAAGATACCAAATGTGACACATCGTGGAGACTTAATAACAACCTTTTATTGATGACCTCAATAACGGAAGACATTGACAACAGCATTAAAGAATATTTTAATTTCAACAGTGATTGTGGCGTTCCTCAACATCTGGTATGGGATGCCTTCAAAGTTGTCATTCGGGGTAAACTGATGGCCGCTGCCTCAGCCTGCAAAAACAACGGGAAAAAAATTAAAAGAGATCTGATAGACAAATCTCTTGAAGAAGAACATCAAAAATACGGGCGCAAGAAAATTTATAGGAAATTGTTACTGGAAAGGAAAAAACTCGAAACCCTTGACGTCACGCAAGTTCAAAAAAATCTTCTTTTTTTCAAACAAAAATACTGGCACAAGGGTCCACACTCCACCAAACTCTTGGCTTGGAAAAGAAAAAAGCCAGCAACTTTATTACATCCATCCGAGACAAGAACAATGTCCTTCACTACAATACTAACGAAATCATCACATCCTTCTATAGATTTTATCAAAATCTATATTCATCTAATCACCCGAATTTGGATACAATCTGTACTTTTCTTCACAATCATCTGCTACTTGAGTGGGTATCTCCGCAAGACAGAGAACTAATGGAAAGCCCGATCACACCTCTTGAAATAGAAAATACAATCAAAAGCCTACAAAACAACAAATCTCCAGGCTGCGATGGCTACACAGCCGAATTTTATAAAAAGTTTAGCTCTACATTGGCACCCTACCTCGCTACAACATGCAACACCATCATGAATGGCACTCTCATACCTCCTTCTTGGAATCAAGCGAAAATAATACTTATACCTAAGAAAGATCATGACCTCACTAGTCCCAGATCCTACCGGCCCATATCGCTGCTCAGTGCTGACTATAAGATCTTTACAGCAACACTAGTCGCAAGACTTAATAAGTTCATCGGATCACTAATTCATCTGGACCAAACGAGATTTATTTCTGGTAGAGACATAGCTGATAACACACGTAAGACTATTGACGTCATACAATACAGCCGCTACAACAATATTACATCGTCTCTACTTCTTTCCATCGACATTGAGAAGGCATTTGATACTGTCAAACCCTCCGACCTAGCGGAAGTCCTAGACACATTTGGATTCGGTCCCAGATTTTCGAGTACTATCGGCACCCTCTACAAGTCTTCAACAGCCTTCTTAGGCATAAATGGCTCTTCATCATCTAGTTTTCAGCTTTCACGCGGGACACGACAAGGATGCCCGCTATCACCTATTCTTTTCGCGTGCGCAATAGAACCATTGGCTCAAGCCATTCGAGCACATCCTGGCATACATGGTATTCCTATAGGTACAACCCACGTCAAATTAAGCCTTTTTGCCGACGATATGGTTGTCTACTTAACTCAACCAGAAATGTCCTTGCAACCTATAGCTCATTTATTAGACTCTTTTGGCAACATCGCTGGGCTTAAAATCAACCATACAAAAACTTTGCTATACCCTATTTGCTTATCGAACACTGACCGAGAATTCATAAAAAAGAATTATGAATACACCTGGGTATCTAAATATTGGCACTACCTTGGAATCAATATCCCGTTGAAGCTGACAGACCTCTTCAAGTTCAATTTTAAACCACTAGCTCAACTTTTCTCTGACGCACAGCTCTGCAAAGCCACAGCGCTATCATCTTGGGTCGAACGGATTCAAATAATTAAAACTTTCATTTTACCCAAGTTCCTCTATTTCTTCCGAACTATTCCTCTTGGGATTCTCAAAGCCTCCTTCGTCCTCTGAAAATCACTAGCCACAAAGTTTATATGGAACTCTAAGATCCACAGGGTGTCTTACGAAACCCTTAGAAGATCTCATCAATCAGGGGGGCTATCCTTCCCTGATTTGCAACTTTACCACAATGCATCGATACTGCTAGGCATGTTCAAGCTACACAGCTCCTCCTTCCAGATGGATTGTAAGACTATTGAAGAAACTTACCTGTCCAGAGCTCCATTTCGGTCTCCATTATGGGAGTCTTGTCGGAATAGATCGCCAACAATACACCAAAACTTCTTTCTTTCGGCTCTTATGCCCATCTGGGATAAATGGAAAAATTCATTAGCTCCTTACCCTTTTCCTATGAAAACTTTTACCGAAGTTTCTTGGTTCACTCCAGGTCAATCCCAAAAATCTTTTGCACAGTGGAAAACGCACCATCTGACCACTTTTCATGCCATCTCATTTAAAAACTCAATCAAAGCTAAACATTCTTTGGATAGCAAATGCAATAGCCCCATACCGTGGTTTGAATACGTGCAAGCTACTCACCTCATCAATTCCTAGACGAACAGTTCTAACCTTAATTGACCACTGACCTCATTCGAAAATCTCCTGAAGCTTAATCAGAACTCATTTCCTAAATTCATCTCGATTATTTACAAGGAACTTCTTCAATCACAATCCATGAAACAAATGAAATACCAGGTTGCCTGGCAAAAGGACTGTGATAATATTCTAACACCAGCTGATTGGGACAGCATCTGGTCCTCACCATCTTTACGCTCAAACTCTTTAAACATTCAACTCCAGAGTTACAAAGTTATCACCAGATGGTACTTCACTCCTATGAAATTCCACTCAATATCCAAAACAAACTCCCCTCTCTGTTGGCGCTCATGTGGGGAGCCAGGAACTTATATCCACTGTTGGTGGTTATGCAATGAAGTCCAGAGGTTTTGGTCTAAGGTTCTCCTCTCCATAAAAAAATATTACAGGACATCTGATTCCTATGCAACCTGAACTCATATTACTAGACCTATGGAATGCTCCACATATCCACAAAAATAGTCAAGATCTTATCTTGACCTTATTAACAGCAGCTAAAGTGGTAATTGCAAGCAGCTGGAAGTCTACCAATAAACTTTTACTTTCATCATGGCGCTTGAAAGTCTGGGATTTCTATATCATGGACAAACTGTCTGACGTAGTCGCCTCTAATAACATTTCATATCCAAACTCCACCCTTTACACGAAATGGTTTCCTTTCTTAGAATATGTTTTCAATTCAGATACATCCAAATTTAATGTTCCTTCTAAATATTATGAAGTTTTTCATCACATGTAATTTACTGTTGGTAACATTTGCTAAAAAATCTTTACTGTACACTGTATTATGGTACTCACTGGTTTTTAAGTTCTAATGTTGATTGTTGGTTTATAAGAAAAAATAAAAATGTTATTTTTTTAAAAAAGAGTAGTTCTCTCAGAGCTTTCTCAACCCCACCTACTTCACAGGGTAACTGTTGTGGGAAGAGGAAGGGAAGGTGGTTGTAAGCCACTCTGAGTGAAGGGCGGGGTGTAAATCCAACTCTTCTTCTTCCAAAACACAGTCCGCCACAGCCTGTCTCAGGCAATAACTAGTCCTACATTGTTCAGGTCACACCCTTGATCTGCTATTTTGTTCTGGGCAGGAAGAATATGATCTGAGAGTGGAGGAATGGTTCCTTTGTTTTGGACAGATCACTACTAGGGGTGTACAAACACCTCTGGCATTTTTCAGTTCGCATCTATTGGATGCAAAAAATTTTGGGTAGTTCCGAAAAATACTGGATCCCAATACCAGTATGGTATTTGGATCTGAGATTTTCCAAAAATGCTGAATTTTTCCAAGTCCAATAGACCTGAGAAGACAAACGCCAATGGCCCCAGGATCTGTGTGCAGCGTGGAGATATTTCCTTGCTGCACACAGACCCAGCTGGGAGGGCTTCTCCTTTGGCGTGGTTTGGGGAAAAGGTATCACAAATATTTGTGAATGAAATGCAACAATTTAAGGGAAAAAATCAGAAGAGTATTGAAAGCATTCAGAAAAATATTCAAGAATCTGAGGGAAGAACACAGAAAAATATCCAAGAGACGTGTCAAGAATTAGGAGCTGGACTGTCTGAGATCAATGCAAAACTACAAGACCAAACAGAAGAAATTTCAAATATTAAAAAGAAGCAAATAGAGACTGATACATGCTTCAAGAGACAAGATTCCCAGACTGAGAAAGCAGAACAAAGATTTGAAATTTTGGAAACAATGCTGATCTAAGGCCCCGGTCACACGGGAGGATTTGCCCCACGAAACAGATGGGTTGAGGGCGGATTAAACCGGCACGATCAGATGCCAGCATCTGACAAGCATTGCACCCCCGCCCCCAACCTGTCCCGGCTGAAAACGTGGATCAAAAAGGTACTAGGGAAAATGTAGTACCTACCGGAAGATCCTCAGCAAGGCCGGGCGTGGGATTGCAGATGCGCCGACAGCCCGTGTTATTCGAGGGACTGGCCGGACTGCGCATGTGCGACTGCCGGACTGCGCATGCGCACAAATACTCCAGCTGCCTCCACTCGCCCATCTTTGCCTCGCTTCCCCCGGCCATGTGATCGCGCCAGACAGAATATGCAAGGCGGCTCAGGGGAAGCGTCTGATCCCAATGCCGTGCTTTCCTTTGGTGTGGCTCTAAGAAGCCGTACTTCTGGCATGGCTTTTTCCACCAGTGTGACCGGGACCTAACAGTCTGTGATTCAGAGGCATTCCAGAAGATTTTAGGAGGCCAAAATTGGAAGAGAAATTTCAGGGACTGCTCCAAGATCACCATTGCTGTCCCTAACCAAAAGCCTGATGGAATATCTCTGCCTTACAGGCCCTGCAGAACTGCATGAGGTCCCTCAGGGCCCTGAAGGTAGGGGGTAGAATCAGTTCCCATTGTTGATTTGTCATTTATGCCTCCAAACGGACTGTCAGAATTATCATTGATAATGTGGTCAGTTGCATGTGTAATCTTATCTATAGCAGATGGCTTTAAATTACTAGGAAACACATGCACCACCTTATTTATTCATGCAGTTTTTAAAACAATAAGTTTTCATTTTTTGGGGGGGATTTTGTGTGTTTGTGTGTGCATGTGTGTATGTGCTTGCATGCCAGGAAGTCATGGCGACTTCTGGTGACCCTTAGTGGGGCTAGGATGTTTCAGAAAGGTAGGTTGATATTGCCTGCCTATGCATCCCGGTCCTGGTATTCCTTGGAGGTCTCCCTTCCAGGTATTTGCCAGGGTCAGCCCTGCTTAGCTTCTGAGATCTGATGAGATCGGGCTTGCCTGGGCTATCCAGGTCAGGGCTGTTCATGCAGTTTTGAAGGTGGTACATATGTATTTACTAGGTGATATATATGTATTTACTAAGAATAAGGCCTGTGGAAATAAATACAACAAGCTCTAGAAAGTGTGCCATGGCCTTGGGCAGTCAGTGTCAATTTGCTGTGGCAACCTCAGCCAAGTATAATGACACAAAGTCCACTGTTTTCTCCAGGGGAACTGATCTCTGCCATTTGAAGAGCAGTTGTAATTCTGAGTGATCTCCAGCCCTACCCTGGAGATTGGCAACAATGATTCCCCAGGAAGAAATGGCTGGTTTGGAGGGTGGAGTCTATGGCAGTGTACATGTCTGAGGTCTTACCCCTCTTCAGGATCCACCCCTCAGATCTCCAGAAATTTCCCAACTTGGAGGTGGCAACCCTATCTCCTTCCCAGCCAACCATCAGCCTACCTTTATCTGCCCCTCTGACTTCAGCTTTCCATATCCTCCCCTCTCTCTGCAGTCTCTACTTAGTCTTTCTCTGCAGTGGGCACCAAAGCAGCTTACATTATTCTTCTCTCTTCCTTTTGAACTGCACAATAACCCTGTGAGGTAGGTTAGGCTGAAAGTCAGTGAGTGGTCCGAAATCACCTAGCCAGCTTCCACAGCAAGATCCTGAGTTTGGCAGACTCTGTTCTGAAGTGCTAACTGCTATGTCACACTGGCTTTCATGGGGGGCCACCTCATTTTATCCAGGGGAACTGATCTCTGCCATCTGGAGAGCAGTTGTAATTCTGAGTGATCTCCAGCCTTCACCTGGAGATTGACAACAATGGTTCCCCAGGAGGAAAAGTACAGTCTTTTTCTGCAGTGGAGACCAAAGCAGCTTACATCATTCTCCTCTCCCCCTTTTGATCTGCACATCAACCCTTTGAGGTAGGTGAGGTTGGAAGTCTGTGACTGGTTCAAACTTACCCACTCAGCTTCTACAGGAAGAACCTGGATCTAGCAGACCATGCTCTGAAGCACTGGCTGCTATGCCTAGAGTAGCCAACCTCCAGGTGGTGCCTGAAGATCACCAGGTATCACAACTGACAGATCTCTCTCACCCTGGAGAAAATAATTGCTATGGAGGGTGGGACTCTATAGCATTTTATTCAGCTGAGGCCTCTCCCCTCCCCAGACTCTGGCTTCTGTAGACGCTACCACAAAATCTCCAGGAATTTCCCAATCTGGAGCTGGCAACCCTGGCTCCACTGAGTTCCCCACAAAGGTCAAAGTAGGCCTGGAAAGGGCCTCCTACCCCTGCCTTTTTACTGACAGAACCAAGCTTCGTTGCCTAGCAACAGCCCTGAGGGGATAGTGAGCCCAACAGCAGGAGGAAAAGAGAATGGTTTGATGGCTGGTGGCTCACCTGTGTAGCCAGCCAGTCGCAGAGGAGCCAAGCAGGAGAAGGGCAGCAGTAGAAGCCTCTTTCTGAGCAGGGAACAGCTGTTTCAGTAGCCAGCCAGATGCAGAGGAGCGAAACAGCAGCAGTAGAACTGTCTTCAACAGGAGAGGCAGCCATTTTGGCAGTTCATTCAGACAGGGAAGAGTGGCCAAGCCACTGACTTTAACTGATTGATGCATGTATGATTAGCATTACTACAGAGTATGGAATAGGACACCTAAATTCAACTAGAAGCAGCTATGCAATTCTGAACGTTTGCTTTTTAGAAAATTATTATGGAGGAAGTGAGTACATATGGAAAATTTCTGCTAAGTGTTTAGTATCTAGAGGTCATTTACTGTGTAACTAAATGACAGCAATCAAATGGAATAAAACAATTCAGCTTCTTCTCCTATTTCCCCTCCACCTATTGCACAACTGAAAGAAAATATGGCAGATAAAATAAAATATGTTCTACTATAAATGCAGATATCTTTCTGAAAAAAGATATAGTGCATGATTTATATTCTCAGAATTGGGAATTCAGATTATAGATTTGGTTAGAAGAAATAATGCTGCAATTCAGAAGGGCCTTCTTGACAAAACGGTCAAATATCTGTGAACTCGGCACTGCAAGGCTATTTCATGTAACAAAGCGTTGCCTGTTTCCCTAATGGCCCTGTTAAATGTAAATGACTTTTCCTTTATTGCGGGCAGGTTTAGTAAATAGTTTAGGAGGTAACTGATGATTTCTCTATAGACTTCCGAGAATGGGACCAGTTAAACTGAACAGCTCAACTGTACCATGTCTCTTTTGCAGCTGAAACACTGTAATTGAGAGCCAAATTCATTAATAATTGCTTTCCATCAGGGATGTAATTTTTTTTGGCCAAGGATATTCTATGCATGAATTGCAGAGAGTACTGCACAGCCAATTCATAATATAAAATTAAGAATGTTAGCAAGTACCTCTAAGCATTTGTACAGGATTCTAGTTACTGCTTGGCTATATACTTAAATATACACAGTAGAGAAAAGATCCCCTTTTGATTGGCTGATGGGTAATTGTGGCTGGATTTACAAAGAGTCTCCTACTGTAGCCAAGAAACATTCATTCAATAATAGGAATGAGAATGTGAAATTATTCAAGTGCCAAATCTTGGGGAGAATTCAGCTGTCCTACAGAATCCACACTAAGATGCATTTTATCTTCAGAATTTCTTACATGGTAGAAAATGAAACAGCACTTTGATTGGACACTAAGGATTAGACACTGCTTTGCAGAGAAATAGCAACCTGCATTCCAAACTTGCAAGCAGAAAGTGGAAAATTTCTGCACATCTTGACCCAGAGAAATTCAACTTGTGTTATTTAAAAGCACTTATCACAAGGAGCTTGACCATGCTGTGTCTTCAGCATGGAACGAGGGTATGGAAACTCACAGCATGATGGCTGAGCTCCTGGTGGTAAGTGTTTGTAAATATTATGGGCTGTGCAACGATGTCACGGGGAGGCAATGTTCAACAGCATTCCCCATGACAACCGCAAAGCATACCAGGGCTTCCTTCTGCTTTGGAGAGCAAATGCAAGAGACAAAAGTTTCAGACATCTCTCCACTCTGTTACAACTGGAACATAGTCAAATGTTGTTTCCAGCTTCATTTGCTTTGGAAAAGATAGCAGATCTGGAGAAAGTGGAGGAATTGGGAAAAGAGCCAAGGGCAGGGTGGAGAGGGCTGAATGCTCAGTGGGATGTTTTTGAATAAGTTGGAAAGACAGATGACATACTGAAGACAATTATTGAAACTGCATACCAACTGACAATAATGTGGCCAGCTGGAACAACAACTGAAATTGGTGTGGATGAAAGAAAATGACGATAAATAATGCCAAGAAGGAATGGCAGCAGGGAGCAACAGCAAGCATTGAGAATACAAATTAACAAGGGTGAGTGGAAAGAAGGAGGTGGGTTTACTTAGTTTTTAACTATCACCTTCTCTGTGCAGCTGACCACTTGCAGGATAATTCCACTTGGTCTGCCTCCCCTCCCTCCCTGCGCTGCTTTTAAACTTGACATTTTCATGCCATTTGTCACTGTGTCTGGTTAGTAATTCATTGACTTGGTAGAGCACTCTCTTTGCAATCTTGTCATTATCTGGGAGAGGCTTTGAGCATTCTTCTTATTTAGCTGCTACTGTTGCCTCTCTGTCCCACACACATGGCCATGCTCTGTTACCTCCCCCTGGCTCTTCAGCTCTGGCTTGTCAGTCATTTTGCTGGGTCCAGGAGGTGGTACGATAATCATACTGCATTTGCTCAGGGAAATGGCAGTAAGTGGGGTCCTCTCTTTCTGTAGCAGTGCCAGAACAAATGCCCAACAGGCGTGTCAAGTTTAGGGAGTTAGCTGCAAAAGCAGATTTTAATGGTTCTTTATGTGTATTTCAGTCCCACAGTAAAGCAGAATGAAGAAGACAAGGTATACTAACTCCAGATGTTGCTGTATGTGGATCTTGACACCAATGATGCATTGACAAAGTTTCATGGGAGAAAAAAGAAGACAGCAGTCCATAAATATCTTGACAAAATTACTATGGAGATAGTGGATTTGTATGCAATCCCTGAACATGGTGTCAGAGTTGTCACAGGTTATCTTGAAAGCTGAAAAACTGTTAATTTTTCTGAAACTTTTTTTTTTAATGTAAAAGTTCCTTCCTGGATATTCCAGGCTAGTGATCTCATCAGACCTTGGAAGCTAAACCAGGGTCAGCCCTAGTTAGTATTTGGATGGGAGACCCCTAAGGAAGTGCAGGGTTGCTATGCAGAGGCAGACAATGGCCAGCAATTTCTGTTCATCTCTTGTCTTGGGGAGCAGAGGTCCAACAGTGGCTATTAGCCATAAGGTATAGATAGGAACTCTCAGGCTGGGGCAAGTGATGCTCTGTATTCTTGGTGCTTGGGGGGGGCAACAGTGGGAGGGCTTCTAGTGTCCTGGCTCCACTGTTGGACTAGATGGGACATTGGCCTGATCCAACATTGGCTTCTCTTATGTTCTTATGTCTCGAAAACCCTATGGGGTCACCTGAAGTCAGCTGCAACCTGACAACAACAACAACAACAAAAAGCCCTTCATTTTTTTAAATTTCAAAATTCATTTTCAGAAAATGCTGACAATCCGTGCCATGTTCAGGGATTGGATGGGAAGATCCAAACTGAGTGCAACCAAATATGTACCTCAAAATACCACATCACCCCCAGTCCTCTCCAGCTATAGAACAAACCAATAATTGTAGGAGAGTCTATGGAATGACATCACATCCTACAGGTTAGTTGTGTAAAAATTACAACTTTGCGGAAATAATGCTTAATTTGCACTCTGCTAACCCTCAGAGGTTAACCTAAATCTTTCTTGAATGGACAACATCAAGTTTTGTAAGTAGTCAGAGAGTGGGCTGCACAGTGTTGAAAGGGGGGAAAATGCTTCCTTTGGGAGCAGACCTGACTTTATTTATTTAAGTTATTTATAGTCCATCTTTCTTACATGGACTCAAGGTGGAAGGAATCCCAAGAGAATGTTATCAGAGATTTTGAGTAGAGGGGGAAAGTCTGAAATGTTGGTTAAATTCTACTGAAGTATGGCCACAATTTGATCCAGCTAAAGAAAGTAACATGATGACAAAAATGGGATGAAAAAAGACTGAAAATAAAATCTGGTAATTTTGATGATTTTACTTTTAATTGACATTACATGAGAAAGCTTAGACCCAGAGAAAGGGCAATCTGCTTATTGCCCATTTAATCTTAGTTAACCAAATTCTTTCCCTTTTTAAAGTCAATTTATGTTACTTACAAGTGAAGTCATCCCCCCTTCCTTTTATGAATGTAGTGTTATTGTGATCCTTCTGCGTTCATGCCAAGGTACAAGGGAGATGATGCCTAGGTCTAAATTATTACAACAGGCAAGATTCCCAAGGCTTCCCCTAAATCCCAGGCAATTTGCAGTATCCGGCCAAAAAGAGTCTGTGGTTCTTAAATGGAAGGTAAGTCTTTAAAGACATGTTTTAGTTTCCATGGGGACTAGCCTGTTATAGCTCTATAAACCTCTGGCGGTGGCAGCAATATAAGATTTCTCTTGGGTGGGTGGGAGCTGGGAAAGGCTGCAGAGGTAATCTCCCCATTGACAACCTGCAGTTCGGGATCTGAGCCAGCTTGATGAATTCTATAACCCCCATGGTAGAATGGAGGTGCCTCTGGGGCTGTTCTCCCACAGAGGGTGGGGCCATTTGGCTACAAGGATTAATGCAAGCAGAACCAGGGTCGATGAGGAGATGTGGCCAGGTTTGTATGACTTGGGGTATAAAAGGGCATGGGAAACACCCAGAGGGAAGGAAATCTTGGGATTTTTGAGGAAGAATAATTTATCTACTAGAGAGAGCACTGAAGAAGGCTGCCACACAAGAAGGTCACAAGAGTGGCGTAAGGCTCTTCCCTCTAGGTGGGAAGAAAAGCTTTCTTCCCAGGAAACTTAGGCAGTGTCTTCACATTACAGATGCTGCTAATGAAAGCGAGATGCATTTTTATAGCCCAATCCTAACACTGGTTATTTGTAAATACATTTCTGAGGGATTCCGTACTACAACTACCTCTGCCTAGGCACTGACTGCAGCACAATGAAGCCCCCACTAGTGCCCCCTCCAGTGGCTGTTTCAGCTCAGGAAGATAACACTTGAGGAAAAACTGAAGCCCCTTCTTCCCCCTGCTTGTGACCTGAATTGAGCAGTGCTGTTCTTGGGAACACTAGTTCTCCAACGTCCAGTTTGGCCAGCCGTGTCTGGAGTCAAAATGCCTTCCCTGGTGCCTCACTCCAATGAAAAAGCAAATAGAAGGGGGAAGGGAAGGCTTCTGCTTTGTTCTCTCGGAGAAATCTTTCTTATTTTACCCATTCCTTTTATTTTGGATATTCTGTTGTGCAGCACAGTAATTTTCCAAGTTGTCTTGTGAGTCACCACTGTGACTCTCAGCTGCTCTTCTAGCTGATGCAGTCATGGGACCCTTTGTTGACTGAATCTGGAAGAGGCAAAAGAGTTGCCTTCGTTCTGTTTCTGCCCGATGTTTAGATGGAAGGCTGTTGTGGCTGCCTCCCCACTTACAACATATTTTCATCAGGATCTGTTTAGCTTCAGCAAAAGAAAAGAAAAACAACACTCTTCTATTAATGAGCTGAGAATGCCTCTAAAGAAGGAATGTGGAACGGTTCCAGGACAGTGTGCCAAGTTCCAACTTCTTGCTGTACTTCTGTGCTCTTATATTTGTTCCAAATGAATGGGTTCCAAAAGGACAGTATCACTACTGGGGCATCTGCTTGTTGCTCTTTCATTAGACTCTCTTGACATTTCTGATGCTGTCCATACTCTTCCAATGCACTTCCATTGTTAAGACACATTTCCAAATTAGCCCTCCAAATTTCACCCATGCTGGAGCTCATGCAAGGATTAAGTACTGAACAACACATAGCAAGATGATCACTCAGCACTGGGATGTGCACAATTTGTTTAGTCATAGTTTATTTATTCTCAATTTCTTTATCATCCATATGTGTTTGTATTCCTTATATTCATATTTTTTCCCCCATTGGTTTCAATGGGAAATGTATTTCTCCCTGTACTGTTGGAAAATATTGCCAGCAATCGGACATCTCTCCCAAGAAATATTCTGGGATAAATTGGTGTTAGATAAGAGAATGCATCCTCATGTTATGGTCAGACTAAAACTATCCTTTGCAGAGCAAGCAGAGGCTAGAATGGAAGGAAGCTGGTTGTCACCAAAATAAATAGAGAAATCCTGGTACATGAGTCCACCCCTTCACATCAAAAGCACTTAGTTTCATGCAGCTAATTGCAGCTGAGGGGAGAGGAGAGAATTTATATCAGGGAAACAACATGGAGAAGGCTAAGTACTCAACTGGACTCCCCACAGCTGCTTCTAAGGAACATTAAAGATGTTGAGGGACCTCAGATCTCTCCTTATCAATGACCTCTTGATTTGTTCCTTTTCTTTTTCTGTTGACTGATGGCAGTGCACACACATTGAGATGGCATGGTGTTGACTGTGTCAGTGTGGGAGGGATGCGTATTTTACCTACACCCCCCTTTGCAGCACTTCCTGCCTGTATTTTAGTTAATGCAGGCAAAAGTTTGCCCCTGTGCCCAGAAGGCGCAGTCTAAGAGAGAACAAAATAACAACTGAAAGGGAACCCAGTGCTCTTACACAGAACCAAATCAAAGTCCTCTCCCCAAGCCAATGAGCCAGCTATGCCATTGGTGTAAACAGCAATTTAGAAAGACAAAGATATCAACACAATCTTCTGAGGTGGTAAGCTCTAGGCAAAACTGTGCAGAATCAGATTGCTAAATGTCCCTGACACTTACTCCTCACTCTTTTCCCTTCCTGTTACCTTCCTGCATTCTAATCCAGGGAGCTAAATGCCAGAGTAATGGCTAGACCTGGATGTTTCTCAATATTGCTGACTGTCGTCATTTTTTCAGCCTGGGTCAGTTATATTAATGACGTTAAAGAACAGTGCATATCCAGTTCAGGGTTTTATTAGTGCATGTCTAATACATTTATTATGCAGGAAGGGTGGCCGACATTAGACAAAGAGAATATTTATTGCAAGTAACAGCCATGATAGTAAAGCCAACAGCCAGTTATTATAGATGCCTCTGAAGCATAGTGGAGCTGCGGTGGCTCAAGTGGTTAAGATGCTGAACTGCAGGCTGTGGAAGGTCAGTAGTTCAGCAGTTCGAGACCCGGGTGCCGCATGATGGAGTGAGCTCCCATCTCTAGTTCCAGCTCCTGCCAACCTAGCAGTTCAAAAGCAAGACATTGCAAGTAGATAAATAGGGACCACTTCGGTGGGAAGGTAACAGCGTTCCGTGCGCCTTGGTATTTAGTCATGCTGGCCACATGACCACGGAAACGTCTTCGGACAGCGCTGGCTCTTCGGCTTTGAAACGGAGATGAGCACCGCAACCCTAGAGTCGGATTCGACTGGCTTTCGAGCAAGGGAACCTTTACCTTTACCTGAAGCATAGATGTTCCTGCTCAGGAGAAAACATCAGAGGAGTTTTGAAGGAAAGCAAATGGACTTTTGCAAAGCCTTATAAAATTGCTGTATGGAGGTGCACATCTCATAGACACTGACGTTTGCTGAAAGCAACTTGGAAAGCAAATTTGGAAGCTCCTGCTTGGATGGGACATCCATGGAATGCTGTTGGAAGAAAATGGGAAGGGAAAACAAAGTAAGTCTGGCAAAGGAAACAAAATAAAACAAAAACCTCTTGACACTGACAAGAGCAGTGGGGAAGCCCATAGAAACCCAAAACCAAGGGAAAAAAAGAAGGAAGGAAAAAATAGTCTTCCCAGAAAATTGTGGCTTTTTGAAAAATCATGGATATTTTTGGGTTGCTGAAATATACCCCAAAATGTTGACAAGGGATTTTTGGGTACATTTTCAGCTCAGTTGTATCCAAATGCACATCCCTAGCAGTATAAGTTGTGAGCTGTAGGAGCCCAATGCTGTTTCAGGTTATGACTGTTCCAGCTGTGTGAACGCATGTATGTTTCAAGCTTCAGTGCCCCACTGATATCTAAAGCATCTGTTGAGATAAAAGATATTGTGACTTTCTGACTCTAAGAATATAACTACCAACAAGCATAGTCCCAAATAGCATTGTTCAGTTAAAAAGAACCATATTCTGATAAAACAAAGGTTGTGAGGATCAGCACTGAAGGAAAAAAGAAGGTAAGTTTCCACAATCCATGCATATTACTTGTTTTCTCCAAAATTCCCTCAGAAAGCAACTACAAAGGCAAAATGGGATTGGACAATTTTTGTTTGTACAATATATTTTTGTGATAATAAGCTTGTTACAACTGGGGGGCATGAATCTAAGCTTCCTGAAAATCCTAAGAAAAGCCACAAAGGAAATTTCTAACATCTGCTTCCTGGAATTCAAATACAAGGTAGGGGTTTTTTTTTAATAACTGGAAAATATATCAGGTAGGCTACCCGTGTTGGTCTGAAGCAGCAGAACATTTAAGACCAACAAAGTTTTGTTCATGATATAAGCTTTTATGTGTAAGCACACTTCTTCAGATACAGTGGAACAGAACCCCCTCAATGATTACTTATAGGGAGTAGAAGTTGTTGTCAGGAAGGGCCATTTAGAGTCAAGATGCATAAGTACTGGGTGATTATAGCTGAGACAGGATGTAAGAAAGATCTGTGAATGACATTAAATTAGCATACAAACAGATGTTGGAACGAGGTTTGAGTCTTCTCAATCCCTTATTTTTATGCATATATGAATTTCCCCCCCTCATAGAATCATTTTTTCCTAAATTTAAAAATTGTATTTTAAAAATTTAATCATAATTTTAAAAATGTCTCTTTTAAATTATTATATGGTTTAAAATGAAATCTGGATTTAATACTGAAAATATACTCATTTTAAAACTCAGCCATGACCATCTGTCAACCAGATTGAGCTAAAGGCTGTTTTTCTGTGTAAACGAGAACTATAATCGAAACGATTTTACTTCTTAGGCTAAGCTTTACAATAGTACAGTATCATACATTTCGTTTATCACTGTGGATTTTCTACTGGGCCCAGGTATTAGCAAGTTATCATGTGCAGTGTGATCCAGAGTAGCCAAGAGTTACCATGGGGAGCACCTCTCACAGTACCTAGCACAACTTCAGACATGATATGAAAAGAAACCTCACAGTTTGCTAAGTTCCATGGGTTTCCAGGGTGACTACGGATCCAAGAATTATATCCCCATAGCTCCTCCTTCATATTCATGTACATTATTTTTAGTCTGCCTTTCTCACTGAGACTTAAGGTGGATAACACAGAGTGAGTCAATAAAATCATCAGGATGGGACATTCAATAAACAATAAAATATGATTAGGATTGTGGAACTCTGGAACCAACCAGAAATTGAAAAAATATAACTGAAGCAAAGCATAAGTATTAACCTGACACATTAAGCGGTGCAAAAATTACATAGTAAGATCCTACTTACATCAAACTATACACAACAATATGTGTCTTATTCTGCCAGAAGATTTTATCCAACATATAACCATGATTATCTATGGATCAGACTTGGGGCATCTTGAAGTCTGATGATATGATCTATCTACCTGAGCTTTGCAGTTCGCAATTCATGGAGGTTCATGGCAGTTCATGCTTTCTGCTATTCATGAAAAACAGCTTTTTGGTTTAAATCTTGAAGTCTGATGATATGATCTATCTACCTGAGCTTTGCAGTTCTCCATGTATGAGTTTCTTTGAATAATCAATAAGACTTTTGTCTTCTAGAGAAATGTTATTTTGCCCAGTAATTACTGGTCTTGTTTCTTAAAAGTTCAGAATGCTTATAGCCAGGCCTGAAGACAGGAAATTTCTCAGCGGGTGCTTTGGGGTTTTGGGGGTGGGGAGTTGTGCCCCCAGATGTGGTGATGTCACAAAAAGCCTAGATGTTCTTTTAAAAAATCAGACTATATACAGAGCCTTATTCTTCCCCCTTTCAATTCCCAACCTTTCTTCTGAGCTCCCCCCAGAGCAGCACTCATCTCCATCCTCTTTCCTCCTCCCCTCAGGAAGACCCCTCTCCCACTGTCCTCCTCCCGACAAGCGTGCATGTGGAAACTCACCTTGGCCTCCCCATCCAAGACACACTCGTTTTTTCCTCAGCAGCTCAATCCCTCAAAGGGTGCACCCAAATGGCTGCACATGTGCCATTGCCTTGCCCACCATGAGAGTGTGTGTGCACGCTCAGCCTTGGTGGTTGGGAGGGTGGCAGTGGAGGAGGAGAGAGGGAAGAACCTTGAGATGGGAAACAGCCAATGGGATAGTTCTCTGGCTTGCCGCAAGTACAGTGACTGGCAGGACTGGAGTGAGGAAAGGAGCAATGGTTTGGTTGGCAGTGTTGGATTTTTTCCTCCCATCAGCCATGCCCCCCGTTTCCCTCCCCCCTCAGGCAGCAGGTGACCCAGTGTTGACCCCTCTCCCACCCTGCCAGGTGTCCTTCCTTCTTTGCTCATCTTCGAGAGCTCTCAGGGAGCTGACTTGCTGGCTGGCACTGGGGCTTGCCAGGGCTGGCTGGCGCTTCCCCTATTTGATAGGGGGCTGAGCCCCTAAAGCCCCACCACTGGCTATGGCCTTGCTTTAAGCCTAATCCTATATGTGTTTACTCAGCAGTAACCACACTATGTTCAATGAGACTTGCTTCCTAGTATTCGCACATCAGATTACCACTGTAGTGTGCAGAGTTACACCCTTCAAAGTGCACTGAAGTCAATGGATTTAGAAGTAGGGATGGACACGAACTGGCTGATGAACTAAAGTTCATCACAAATTTTGGCTGGTTCGTGGTTCACAAAGTCATGTCCACGAACTGAACAGCTGCCACAGACTTCCACAAATTTTGACGCAATTCATGGAGGTTCATGGCAGTTCATGCTTTCTGCTATTCATGAAAAACAGCTTTTTGGTTTAAATGGCTCTGAGTCATTTCGCCCCCGGTTTTCTGCTTGCTGTAGCTTTTGGACGCAAGCAATGGCAGGAGGTGAAATGGCTGGGAGGTATTTCACTCCCTGCTTTTTGTTCACCACCAAAAGCCACAGCAGCAGGCCCATAGCTACCATGGGGCCCATGGGACCTGCCCCCCTACTGGTTTTCATGGGCCCCTCCCTGAGTCATGGCTCTCCCTCCCCCCGGGCCACCTCACCCCGATTGCCTGTTGGCAGGGAGGATGAGGACAGCACAAGCAGTAGTAGGGGCAGCAGTGAGGCTGGGCTTAAGAGAGTGGCCTGGACAGGCAGTGAGCGTAATTGGTACAAGGAGAAGCCTCCATCTCGGGTTTCCACTAGATGCTCACTGTGCTGCTCGTCAGCAGCAGGTAAGCCCAGCTAGGCAGGCAAGGAGGCAAGCCTCCTCCTCCTCATCATCTTGCCCCTGGAAGGCATGCCTGGCTGCACTCCCTTGTGCCAACAAGCCCACACCCAGGAGCTCTGTGGCCAGCCCGGCTGCTGTGCGCCTCACCTCTCCCAGCCCCATGAGGGAGCCAAGGGTGGACGTCAGGCTGCCCCTTGTGCCATGCTGTGGGAAGAGGAACTGGGGCTCCTTGGGGGGGGAAGCCAGATGCTCTGCAGGGATGGCCTGCCCTTGCTGAGGGGGTGGTGGAGGGAAGCTACGGCCACTGGGCATTACCCCCATTGCCCTGGAGCCTGGGGGGGTACAGAGCTGCCTTAATTAACTTTGTTTTAATTGGCTACTGCCCCCCTGAGGCCCCCTCCCCAAAAATCCCTAGCTACGGGGCTGCATGGTAGGCAGAAAGCTGGGGGTGAAATGGATCAGAGTCATTTAACCCCCTGCTTTCTGCTCCCTGTGGCTTTTCACGGGGAGCAGAAAGCAGTGGATTAAATGGCTCTGTGGTTTGAATGGTGTTCTCTGACGCTCAGTAGTTTGGTTTAAATGGCTTGGAGCCATTTAAACCACTGCTTTCTGCACCCCACCAGTTTTTGTGGGAGCAGAAAGCAGGTGTTTGAATTTTAAGTGGCTCACGAACCAATATGAACTGCTTCAGGTTGTGAAATGGCCTATCGATTAGTGATTTGGTTCGTGCTTCAGCCACAAACTGACCAAACAGCAAAAATGCAGTTTGTGCCCATCCGTATTTAGAAATACTTTAAAAAGAATTGCATTGTTTAGTCTTTATGTAAATGACATTGCTGAGTATCCTTGCCAAGCAGGCATCTGTCCCCTCTGTCTTCACTTTGTGTAAGACATGCAGGCTGCATGGCTAAAGATTTTGGATCATACTTCTAGGTTGTACAAAGTCTCTAGTTGCAAACCAATGTTTAAATTATTACAGCAAGAAGAAGAAACCACACATACTTAGAAGATATACATTTCAAATTTGGAAAATGTAACTAGATTAGTCCCCCCTCCCCCAGTGATTCAATACACTGTATTGCTATTCTTCTGTGTGTATCCTTTTAACGTGTTTTTTTTTTTGGGGGGGGGAGTGATGGTTGGTACTTCAATATAATACATATGATGATTTTTCATAATGAAGGCTCTACTCAGTCCTAAATTTGACTGTGGCTTACTGCATTCAATAGCTTAGTCTTTTGGAAGGCACAGTGCTGGCATTAAAATTTCCTGTACTATGAAACTGACTCATGTAGACAAAGAAAGACCTGCCATGTAAGAACATGTTTTTCGTCCAGTTCTCTTCCCATATTGATTGAAAAGGACTGAGGGGAAAGGATCTCACTGTTTTAAACTTTTCATCAATTTTAGGTCTATTGACATTAGCAGTTCAGGACCAGTTTGCAAGACCACATGTGATAATCTACGATGCTAGGACACAGTGTTAGCATCCACAGAAATAACGCTAAATAACACTAAAACCCAGAGCCATTTATCCTCTCTTTCTTGTGTGTGTGTGTGTGTGTGCACGTGTGTGTGCATAAGCACACACATAGCAGCATATAAATTGTCTCCAATAAAAAAAAAATCTATGGAGGTTGCAGCCAATGGGATACTCACCTTCTGCTGCCATCCTCTGGAGCACGGCAGCCAGCCTCCCTGGTTCCAGCACCCAAAAAAAGAGCTGCAGCCAACCCGAGCAGTGTGGTTGCCCGCGCACCAGCCCCGACTTCCCAAAACCTCCTGGGGCCTCCGCTCACCCGCGAGGCTCTCCCTCTGGCCCACCTCGGCTGTGCCCCCTCCCTACACAGAGCTCCACTGTGCAGCGCTCTAACCTTGCCAGGCCGGCCGCTTTCTCTTTTTTGTGGGGGTTAGGGGGAGGGGGGAGTGAACCAGCAGCATCATCCTCCGGGGCTCCACCTGGGACAGCACCTCCTCCATCCTGCTTGAGTGCAGAGCACAAAAAAACCTCGGGCTGGCCCAGGGGAGGCGGTAAGAGGCAGTGCTTCAGCGGAGGGGTGCTTTTTCCTCCTTCCTTAAAGTTCATAAAGGGGTGCTGAGACATGAGGCAGGCCCGCCGGCAGAGTCTCTGAGGGGAAGACGGGAAGCAGGGCTTCTTCTGGGCGGCACGCCATTGTGTGGGCTTTTGGCAGGGGTGGGGCCAGCCAGTGAAGAGTCTCAGAAGCGGCGCCAGTGGTGCCGGCAATGGCAGCGGTCACCCGGCAGTCAGGGAAGCCACTAGGCTTTTGGCGGGTGCTGGGGGGCTTTGACAGGGAGGGCGGGTCCTGTTTGGCACCCCTAGGATCAGCCTGCGCTCTAGGTGAATGCCTTGTTTGCCTAGCGGGTGAGCCGGCCCTGCCTGCCAAGCTGTCATGGGGTTACTTTGGGTAGCCCCTGTCAGAAGTCTTGTCATGTCTGCCTTTCTGTAATTCCAAATCTGCCTTTGGAGACTTGGGGGGGCGGGGCTGCAAACATGGGGGGAGATGTTTGCCTTGTTTTCACTTTCTGGCTGAGGGGGGGGGGGTCTGCCCAGGTGAAGTTTCACTATGAGTGTGGTGTTGCTGGCTTGTTCCTGAGCCATTCCATAGACTCCTGTAATGGCAGCTGTCTTTTCCAGAAAGAGCACTGGGGAAACCTCTTTTTTTTGGGGGGGGTCCATAACTGGGGGTTCCAACTTGGAGATATTGTAGAGTAGAGGGTGGCAGGGTGAGGTTCCCTGTGCATTTGGTGTCTGTAGCTTGCAAGGGTCCCATTCTATATACTTTTGAACCTGCACCTGACATTTTCCCCAAAAGCACTTTCATAGCTTGACCTTAGTTCTGTTGGGTTTGCACTACCACAATGGCACTGGTTCTACTGGGCTTGCAAAAGTGGTCCCTCACCACCTACAGTTTCTAATGCAGAGATTCTCTGGGACTTTGATCCTTGCTTTTTTTTTTTTGCTGTTTCCCCCCTCCATTGGAAATAATGGAAGATGGGGGCACCTTCGGGTGGGCATAACTTGGACCCCTTAAATCCAATCGTCACCAAACGTATATGGCAGGTATAGGAGAGTCAGCTGGAGATCTGCTGTAATATTAGTGCCTCTAGTTGCACAATGTCCATTCTATACACTCCTGAACCTGAACCTGTCATTTCCCCAGAAAGCACTTAGCTGGGGGCACCTTTTTGGGGGGGCCATAACTCATACCCCATAGATCCAATTGTCGCCAAACTTGGAAGACAGGTAGAGGAGCATCAGTTAGAGATCCCCTGCAAGTTTGGTGTCTCCAGCATGCTGGGAGGGGGGCTGTTGTACCACATCATGCACCTCATGAACTGAACTGGTTTATTTAGCACTGAAAAGTCCGTGATGGTCTGTGGTTCATGAACAGGGCACACCACACCCCATGAACCAAACCACATTTTCCAAGTTCATGCCCATCCCTAGTGATGTCACTTCTGGTTCTGCAGCACTGAATTGACTTCCCCCCCACTCGTGTTCAAATTTACTTCTAGACAAAAGCCACTTCTAGACAAAAGCTATGGAGCTTTGTGCTCACATGGAGCTCTTTTGACGCTTCATATGGTATGAAGTCATATGCAACATTTCCTGCTTCTATTATTCATATTTCTCCCCATTTTAAAATGGGTGCCAGATGAACTGATATTTGAACTTGAAATATTGTACTACATTTTGTTCTGGTTACTCAATACTCAAGAGTCATACAAACATAAACAAAAATAATGCAGAACAACAATGTGCACCAAAAGCCTTGCTTGATTTGGCCAATGAGATCTGCTAATGAGTTTTAACTTGACCTTTTTATGTTGTTCAACACGAGGCCCTCTGGTTTTGTTTGCCCACAGATTTGCAGCCTCTGGGGAACTCAGCTTTGTTCAGCAGCACAAATATATTTAGAGTGCATAAATATGATGCCAAATGAACAGATCAGGCTCCATCATGCTTGCAACTTTGGGTACCACCTGCCCTTTTCTGAGTAACTTGTCCTTACAAAATACCTATTTATTTTCCAACCTGATTGTATTTGTTCTGGATTATAAAAAAGGTAGGAAAAGATCACAAAACCAACGGCAATGCAAATTCGCACAGTTTACAACCAAAAGACGGCAGTTCATAGTAGGGATATCAGAATCACTATTAAATAATGATGTAATATCATATTACTTAATTGCTACAAAATCTTTGGACTAGTGTATGAAATAAAAATGAAATCTAAATCAAAATACAGCCCGGCTTAAATATTTAATTAGCACCTTTGCAATGAAAATACTAAACCACTAGGAAAGGGCAAGTGGGAGACCCACAAGGACTTTTGGAAGGACATGTCATCCCCCCGTACCTGAAACCCCACACAGCATATCCTGTTTATCTGCTTCCTTCTTATCCACCAGCCAACCTACCTTTATCTACTCCCCCCACTTCTTAACTTCCCTTCCTCCCCTCCCCCTGGCAGCTTCTACCTGGGAAAACTATGGCCCAGTTGCATGGTGCTGGCTGCTGGTCTGGGACCAGTTGCATGGTGTCAGCTGCTGGCCTGGGTCTAGTTGCAAGGTGGTAAACCTGCAAAGATTAGTAGGTGGCACCTCACTTTCTTCTGTATCACCCTCTCCACAATAGTTCATCTTTTGCTCCTCCTGGCAACAATTCCCTGCTTCCTTCTCTCCTTCCCACACACCCACCAATCTACCTTTTATCTTCTCCCTCTTCAACAATATCTATTATTTATTTACTTCATTTATACCCCACCTTTCTCCACAATGGGGATCCAAAACAGTTTACATCATTCTCTCCTCTTTTTATCCTCACAACCTGTGAGGTAGGCTATGCTGAGAATGTGTCCAACGTCATCCAGTGAGCGTCTATGGCAGAGTGGTGATTTGAACCTGGGCCTTTCAGATCCTACTCTGAAACTCTAACCACTACATCACACTGGCTTTTGTGAAGTGGCTGCTATTGAACAATGGCAAGCAGCCAGTCCTAGGTGAGTCATGCAAAATGTCTTGTGGTTGCTGCCCTTCGTCTTACCTTTTACTGACAGAAACCAAGGTTTGCAGCTGGCAGCACTGTTATGGTTGCCTAGCAATCCTCGCAATGGCCACTGCAGAAGAAATTCATTTCTTAAAGGTCCAGTCTCTGAGTCTATTATTGAGGGGGTTAACCCCCCCATTTTTCTTAAATTTCAGATTTTTCTGTAAACCTAGGAGTTATTGCAAGGTTGTAGAGAATAGGGGTATGCTTTCGGTTTATCTGATTGGGGGGGGACCCAGAAAAATACCTTACTGGGATTGGGGGGGGTTTTAAAAAACAAATCAGATTAGAGAATCTGATTTGGCTACCACTATAGCTGAGCCTGAATAAAAGCCAATATTAATTGCTTGGAGAAGGCATTTAAAGAGACCATGGTCTCTTTAAATGCCTTCTGAATTCACTCTCCAAGTTGTGCCATGGTGGCGGTAGTGCAGCTTGAAGAAGGCATGCCTCCTCCAAGCTGCACCATGGTGGTAGCAGCAGTGCAACTCAGCAAGTGAACTCCTAAGGCAAGGCAGGCACTTAAAGGGACTCCAAGCCATGCATCTCCATGGCAAGTGAACTCCCTTTCCCCCTTTCATTAGAAACAATGGAGGAAACTTCTTCTGGGGCCCATAGGTCCAATCTATTGAAAACCTGGAGTGTCCAATCTTTTGGAAACCTGGAGTGTTTTTTGAGGAGAGGCACCAGCAGCTATGCTGCAGATTTGGTGTCTCTATCTCAAAAAATAGCCCCACCCAGAGCCCCAGATACCCTTGGATGGATTTTTTATTGTAGCCTATGGGGACCATTGACTGTAATGGTCCCCATAGGTATAATGCAGGCAGAAATGTTTTGGCAATCATGATTATTTCCTGACCTTCATTACCATACCAATATTGGGATTCTGGAATATCAGGAAATTTTTCAGGTTAAATATACCCGAACCCAAAAAATCCTGATTTTTTTTTTCTTGCACACCCCTAGTAGAGAGATCTGTCTTGTCTGTTCATGGCTCCCAACTCTGCAATTTCTGGATTTAAGGATCCATAGATTTGTTCATGTTTAGAATTTGATATATTGATTTGATTGAAAATTTGTCAATGGAAAAATTAGGGATGTGCATTTGGTTATTTCTGGTCCAAATATGTTTCTGTGAATACACACCTTATATGTATTCTGGGGGTATATTTGCATATCTGAATGATATTTGAGATTCTTGAGAATACTGGATATTGATTCTCAAAAAAAATCCTGAAATCTTTAGTAATGTCTGAAAATATACAAGGCTCCCAAACTGTTTTTCTTCAGTTTTTCAAGTTCTCCCAGGCAATGAGATCAGATATTATGGTGAGCATTTCTGTGCAGAAAATTAATAAATATGGTACCAAAACTGTTGTTCTTGCCATTCTCATAAAGATACAAATATCATGGCAACAAGAGACATTAGGACAGTAGGCAAGAATCTCAATTTAAAACAAGCACAAGCAGATCCCATAAAAGTACCTAAAATCAAGCTCATGCATTCTGTATTGCTGTTGTGTTTCTTCTTTACAGGAATGTGAGGGAACAGGAGAATCAGTGATAAAATGCTGTTGGTCCTGTTGGGCTTGCCACGTTGGCCCGGGGTTCTGTTGGGATTCTCCATTTTGGCATTGGTTGTGTTGGGCCTGCCACAGAGGCCCATGGCTTTTCTGGGATTCTCTAGCTTAACATTGGTTCTGTTGGGTGTCCTGGTTCTGTTTGCATTTTTGCTTGGTTATTGACTTCTTTGAATCCCCCATAGGAAACAATGAAAAGTAGGATGCTCATGGGCCCACAGAACTGCACCCTTTGTTCCAGATTGCTTGAAACTTGGGGTATGGACTTTAGACAACAAACAGTATTAGGTCTCCTGAAATTTTGCTATTTTGGTTGAAAAAATAGCCATTCCAGTTTCACCCTGAAAAAGTTCTCCATGGGGCATAATGGAACCTTAATAAATTCAGAATCTTGAAAAACTCCTGAACTTAAATACCAAAATGGTACAGGACCCAAATATTTCTGAATACCAGTATTTAGGCTCTTTCTGAAATCCAGATCTGAAAAGCCCTTAAAAAATTCCTCCATGAATCTCAGAGTGGCATGCATGTTGATTTATAATTTTATCCCCAAAACAACCTTCTGAGGTAATTGTGCTGAGAGGTAGTTATTCAATAAGGTTACTTTGGTTCAAGTCCAGTACTCCAAGTGCAATATCACCCCCTCACGCGGCCCCCGGGTCTAGAACTGCTGAACTACTGACCTTCCGCAGCCTGCAGTTCAGCGTCTTAACCACTTGAGCCACCGCAGCTCCTTCCATGGGGCATAATGGAACCTTAATTAATTCAGAATCTTGAAAAACTCCCAAACTTAAATCCCAAAATGGTACAGGACCCATCATCATCATCAAGTTTATTGTATCATAACAAAACATAAATACAAACGCAATCCTTATACATCACATTAAGTTATCCCTTCACTAACTTGCACTGAATCCTATGCTTAATCTTATCTTTTTTGCCGCCAAAGCAAACAGGGACATTCTGCTGGTAACATATACATCCATATCAGAGAGCAAAAAAACCCAACCAACTCCTGTTTTGAGAATCCATTGTGCAAAGGTAAAATAGGGTATACAAATCTCTGCCTAAGTGATTAGTGCCATGAGCATCTCAGTAAATAGTGCTCAATATCATCCACTCCGCCCAAACCACATTGACAGATTCTTAAGGCAACAGGTAAACCCATAAAGCGACCAACACAGACCATTGAAGGAATGGCATGGAATCTGAGGGCTGTAAATGCCCTTCTTAGGTCAAGATTGGTTAGTTTCTCTAAATAGCCAGTCCTATAGTGATCTCTTTTAAAGATCTTAAACAGAGGGGCCGTTCGGCAACTTGCCGCCGAATGAAAGTTCAAAAGCCTGTCCTTATGAAATACCCATTCCTTCAGTTTGGACTTTTGATTATCATTATCCTCTAAACCCATTAGGTCATCCGGAATTGAGCTTATCTAACATACTACACTATTTTATCTTCTAATTCAAAATTGAACCATGTTATTTAAGATTCTTTAAAACAGTTGATGGAGCAGTAATTTTTTCAGGGTTAACACGTCAGTCGTAATTTATTTATGGCTATTCACAGAAAGGTAGCTATTAATGCATATTATGTTCTCAACTTCAAAGTATCCCCCGTAATTTTTTTTAAAATCATGTTATGCCAGAATATCTAATGCTTTCAGATTTTAAATAGAGAAAGATTATATGGTTAAACTTTGGCACTATACATGCCTAGAGATTAAGTAAGCTATGGAGTGGCTTCCATAAAGTCCCAGTATAATTCTTTCCTCTTCTTCCAGTTTCCTTCACATCCAGAGTATGTTGCTTTTCTGAGTGTGCTGCAATTCAGCTAAGCTACTCATATTGAAAGGGGCTGTGGTGGCTCAGAGGTTAAGACAATGAACTGCAGACCGAAAGGTCTGTAGCTCGGCAGTTCAAGACCCTACTGCCGAATGATGGAGTGAGCTCCCGTCTCTGGCCCCAGCTCCTGCCAACCTAGCAGTTCAAAAGCAAGAAATTGCAAGTAGATAGATATCCCTTCGGTGCAAAGGTAACAGTGCTCTGTGCACCTTGGCATTTAGTCATGTCGGTCACATGACCACAGAGAAGTCTTCAGACAGTGCTGGCTCTTCAGCTTGGAAACAGAGATGAGCACTGCCCCCTAGAGTCAGATTCGACTGGCTTTCGAGCAAGAGAAACCTTTACCTTTTACTCATATTGAGTGGAAGCCATCCTGTGGGTAAGGCCAGGTCTACAAAAGGAATGAGGTGATAATGAGATGCCTGAGTGCTGTGGTGGTAGAATGGGCTGTACCACCTCATGCTGCATGCATGCCACCACTTTGCAAGGTTCCTCAACTAATAATTTCCTGTAAGGGGCAAATGGGGCAAATTAACACCGCATGCAAAGATACCTTTTTAAAACAATTCACAGGGCGTTTTTGCATGGAAGAATATTAAGTACATTACTTCACTACAGTCCGAAGTGGTACAGACCATTCCTTTGCTTCAGAATTCTACCACCTCATTCTGCTGGATACATAGACTAGGCACCGCATTCAAATAGCTGAGGACCCATGCAGGAGGACATTACATGTATTGGACAAGAATTTTCAAGCCAAGCTGGGGGAGACTCAGAAGAGCAGCATTGTGTTAAATGCAACAGAAATTAGTGGAGAAGAACAGAGCCATACTAGAGCTCAAGAGGAAGCCAAATTTTACTTACTTTTTGAAGTTGCAGGGTTGTCTTTCATCTTTTGACTACTCTGGGGAAGCACATATACAGACAGAAACAGGGACCTTAAAGGAGACAGAGAAGAAGCCATTCTGACATTCACAAAAGCAGATTCTAAAGTGATGGATAAACCCCAAAAATCATGTCCTCCTTCCACATTTTAAATCATTAATGTGATTGTGGCAGATGTATTAGGGTTGTGCCCCAAGGGAAAAAAAAGTTATAATTTTTGATTTGGGATTGGGAAGTGCACCTTAACCATTTATTCCTGATTTTCAGGTAAGATGTTACTGGTTTAGGATTCAACTTTTTTGCTTTTTCAGGTTCTGGAATTTCAATACCATTATTTTCAATGGGGGAATCAGTTCTAGGGTCTGCTGCAGCTGTTTTTAAGGATAATGGCATGAAATTTGCACCTAACATAGCCTCCCACTAATCTAAGTTTTAAGAAGAATGGACAAAGGAGTATGATTTTACAGATCTCTGAATTAGATGCCCCTCAGCACACTTCTTTCTATTGTTTGCTGTTGGGGGGATTTCTCCAATGGTAACTGGCTGGGGGTGCTCTTCTAATCCCTTGTAAGGGTCCAACTGGAAAGGAGAAATGCTGTTGCCCAGGAAGTCAGAAGAATCAAGGAACAACACGACTCCTGCTGCTAGAATTTGTAAGCATCTAAACACAAAAAACAACATGGATTTTTTTAGGTTATAATTTTTGTAATGCTTAAGAATCCCAGATTCATGTTTATCATTCCAGAAATCAAAGTAACAACCCAAAACAGAAATTTTCGTGTATATTTTTGTTTCAGGAATTTCAGTATGACACCCTTAAGATGTATTGAAAATCTTGTATTCCTGTCATAAAGTAATAAATTATATCCTTCAAATCAGTTGTATTTCTTTCCTAGCCAATATGTGTATTAGTTCTGGCCCCATATTAACACTCTTGCATCATGGGACCAACTTATCTCATTTGCTTTCTTGGAAGTATTTCTGGAAACTGCCAGCCCTGAAATTTTGAGGCCTAACTACCAGGGCTGTAAAGCTAGACTGTAGCCTTGTGCTTGTCTTTTGTTTCCCACATTTGCTTGACACAGAACTTGTACCATGGTCACTAACTATCAAAATATGCCTGAGCACCTCTTAAAGTTAATATATTGATTGAATTCTCCAGCTAACACATTTGTTATCTGTCAAAATCAGTCAACTCCTGCTTCCTCATAGTGATAAAACACCAGTGCAGGTTTTCATACCTTATATATCATGATAGTTATGTTTGGATGCCACATCAAGGATAGAAACAACAAGAGAATGTGCCAATAGATCTTCTGGCATCACAAAAAAGAATGCAGGAGGCCTCCTCTCCATGGATCCTTCACTTTATATTGATTTGTGATGATGTGGACATAGATGACTTCTTAATTTAATTGTGTCCCTATACTCACTTTGAGCAGAGAAGCTTTTGGGCATTTTTTGCCCTTTCTGGTAGCTAATGCCACCCGTCTGCCATCAGATCTAATCATAAAAGCCCTTATTTTTTTTGCTGCCAGTTTATCCCTAGCACGTTGTTAAATAAAAACATTCCAAATATTTGACTTGAGAGTTCAAAAATTTCCTGGGTTGGGCATCTTCAGACTCTTCCTGTGGTTTGGATCTAACTTCCTTGGCATCTTTTTTGCTATTAGCCCTACAGCCTAAGCCTCAGTATGTTTACTGAAAGTTGAGATTATTGCTCAGCATTTATATAGGGCTTTCATTTAAAAAAAAAAGAACCTCACTTACATTATCCTAGTAATCCCTATAAGGTGCCAGTAATATTATCCCAGTGCAGCAAATGGAGTTCAGAGGCTGAAAGATAACAGCTTGCCAAAGGCCACCCAGTGGGTTCAGGGATGAATTTAATAGGAATGATTTCCTGGTAAGTGTGCTTAATATTGCAGCCCTACTTTTATGACCCTAGACAGAAGGGCAGGAATACTGGCAAAGCATTTTCTGATGCACTTTTCTTGTATAGATTTCATATTCTCTGTTTGGTATTGGAGGACCTGAATAATCTATTGAAACTAGTGGTATATAGATGTGTGCTTGTCTTTAGATGACATTGAATCAATGGAAACATTTTCTGTATAAAATAATTGGCTGAGTCCTGCACAGGGGTTAATTCAGAGTTTATATGAATTTCATTTTAGTTAGTGATTATTATACAACAATGGGAAAAGATTTGCTTTCAATGTGCTTTCAAAATAGTTATGGAGAGCTTTAATGACTAAAGCAAGTATCTGTTCCCTGGCTATCTAGTTTATAAGATGCAGAAACAGACAATACAAGTATACAGAAAGTGGGAGAAAAGAGAGAAAGGATATTGTACAAAATGTTTCCTTGTGATAGAAATGTGTTTCTGATGGGGCCTGGGATGTGGCAATCAGGACCGCAACTAGAGAAGCAATTGACGGAAAGTACAGACTGCTTTGGCAAATCACGTGTCCACCATTTTGAATCTAGCCCAACAATAATAATTTGTCGTGAGATAAAGTAATTTAAAAAAAATTATTTATCATGTAATAGTGATGTTATTCATGATATTGGGACCACAAAAGGGCTCCAGAAATATATTAAGCTATTTAGTGGACTTTTCATTGCATCCCTTTTCAATGATGCCCTTTGAAGTATTTTCATTTTTTTTAAAAAAAAAGCTGTAACATTTTAATTGCAGCTTTTACTTCTCACTTGGATATCATTGTAATTCTCTATCTATCTGTAAGGTCACTGGAAGTAGAACAAAAGAAGGCCAATGTACTTTTTGGAACCAATGGGTAAAATCTGGGAAGGGGTACGTCTCAGGATTTTCTGTCAAAGAGATATGCCAGCTGAGACTTGGCAATGGATTCCTATCATACTCCTACTCCTCAAACAATCATAGAAGCACACTATATATGGACTACAATGTATTTCTCATTTTATGTTGCTTTGACTTTAAATATTGCAGACTATGATCTCTAATTGGGGTGGGTGAGTCATGGACCACTTGGATTTCTACGGCCCCATCAAAAAAATACACCTCTTTTTACTTAAATGGTTAAAGTATAATGAACATTATGTGCTAGCATGAATGGTGATGTTAATGTCGCATGGTATATTGCTCCTTATGGCATTGCCCCTTGCTCTTTACTATGCTCATAAAAGGCAGACAGTTTGGGTCAGCTATTCAAGCACAATATCCTTTAGAGGAAAAACTTCTTAAACTACATGGACTAGATCTCACTAGCACAAGTACTTCTCAGCCACCATCAGGTAATAATGCTGTACGAAGAGAGTTCTGGCTTAACAGATCATTAGTAAGACATTGGCTCTGTTAGCATGTGGGCATGTAATGTTGCATTTAAGTTATTTTTTACATAATCCTATCATTCTTATCAATAGAAAAAGGCATCATATTGATTACTTTCTGTAATCCTATCATTCTTATCAATAGAAAAAGGCATCATATTGATTACTTTCTGTAACTTCTCAGAAAGAAGTTGAGCATGTTCCCAGGCTATAAGACAAATACTGTCTCTTCAAATCTGGCCTGCACCTTTTTCTCCTCCCCATGCCCCGATCCCTCCCCCCTAGTTATTTCCAGTCTAAAAGGGAAAGGGGAGAACATAAGAATATCCATTGGAAAGCTTAGTGTGAAACAACTGTTTTCTGTGTGAACGTTGGTAAGGCTGCAAAACATGAGCCCAGTGAAGAAAAACACTGTGGCTAGTTTGCCTATTTATATCAACTACAGTCATGTAGCTACAGCTTTAGCCCAACTAATGCTACAGCAGGAAGCCTCAATATGAGTCCATCCGTCAGCAGCACAGGGTGCCACAGAAGAAGCTAGTATCTCATTTCTATATCTCCTATATCCTGACAAACAGAATAATATGGAAATATGGCCTTTAAAACAGGAGAATAAACCAGTTCATTTGGCTGTTCGCAAAAGCATGTTTTGCGGGATTTCTTTTTAGCTGTTTTTTTTAAAAAAGAAAATAATTATTGCTTTCTGAAAATATCATATACAGGCCATACATGTGAGGGAATCTTTGCTTGTGTATGTCACTTTTTTCCCTTTTGATCTATTTCTTCTATTTACGTGTCTAGAATTGAAAACAGAGAGGTGGAAAATATCGCTGTGCAAGCACTTGTAGGGAACATCAACGAAGCACTCAGCCTGGAAAGAATTAAAAACAAACAAACAAAAGATCCCACCACATTTTAAATAGCCTATACCGGTAGCATAATGTGGCTGGGTAAACGGTATATGAAGCACTCAGCCTGGAAAGAATGAAAAACAAACAAACAAAAAATCCCACCACATTTTAAATGGTCTATACCAGTAGCATAATGTGGCTGGGTAAACGGTATGTATTTTGCCCAGTAATGCTATCAGCACTGCCCAAAAGGTCCCTGTGACAATGATATAACCAGTGTACACAGGATCACTTATAGCAATGGTGGCACTAAAAACAGTAAAATCATAGTAGAACATCTAGTGGCGGTTAGAGTACCAACTCCCTGCAATAATGGCACAACTTGGAGGTTCAAAATGAGACAGCAGCTCAATGGAGACATCACATGAAATGGGTTTATTTTAACTATGGTTAATAAAACTAGGACTTAGCTGACTCAAACCCTAATTTGCCTCACTAGACAATAGTTTTTCTTTTCTTCTCTCTACAGCATGGAACACGGACCCTGTTCATGTTACAGTGAATGCAGGTACATTTTGCATGTATATCTCCATCTGTTCGTAAGAAAGAGCCAACATGATTTCACTTTACAAATGAAACCAGAGACTAGTACCTGGATTAAATGTGAAGTTTCAATTGCACATTCAGCTGCACATGAATTGCACATAACATGAGAATGACGCAATGCTTATATAAAGAAAAAGCAAGCATAAAGTGTACATGGATTGTAGGTGCATTCAGTGCAGTGCAGATTCACACCTCCCTGCCACCTCCAAATAAGGACAGCATCTTCTATTGAGGATTAATTATGTGCATATTCACACTTAATCTTTTTTTTTCTTATAAAAGAATTAGTGGAGGAGCAATAGGATAATGGCCAGAATGGCTAAAACGCTTCTCTACTGTTTGTCCAATCAGAGTCAAAGAAGATTTGGAGAAGGATAGGAACTCTTGAATGAATTGCTTGTTTTCGTATATTGCAAAAAGAAATAATGATAATGATAATAATGATAACAATAAAAACAATTAGAGATGGGATGAGTTGTGGACTGTGCTGGAGATTCATGATGTGAATAGTGGTAAAAGACACACTTAAGAGCTAGAACAGACATCTCCAAAAGAGACATTTGCAATGCAGCCCTAAGGAGAGTTCATTCAATGGAATGGTGTAATTCTGTTCACGATGGTCCAAAATTAAGACAGAAAACATCAAGATGGGTTAAATTAATTACTAGTCTATGTGTAAGATTAAGAATTTCTTTTAGCATGGATTACTACTAGGCTTTTATTCTGATTTTGTTTATCTAAGCTCTTCACACAGACCATGAAGTGTCTAAGTTTGGCTGATGCTGCTCAGCACCCTTCACACCCGCTAGCTACACAGAAAATGATTGACTGGATTGCAAAATCTCTCATCATCCCTCGATTGGCTGGATTACACAAGATGTCTGGCCAGCTCTGAACTTGTAGAGGCCAGTGTTCCATTTCCCTTATAGGCAGGGTCAACTATACCCCGGCTTTATTTTCTGGAATGGCATTGTGTACTCTTATGTAATCACTACTCACCTATTTCATAGGTGTTTTGACTTATTCAGATATTTTGGATTGTTTTGGACTAGTTAGATGCAAGACTCTAAGAACTGTTCCACACAGGTTATTTGCTCCTGGATCAATAGTGTTGACCATGGAGTCCATACACCTCCCAGGTTTTGGCAAGCTTTTTGTTGATCTTTCCCAAACCAGCTTTTCTGTTATATTTTGTGAAAGATGGGGTTTCTGCTGTGTGGGCAGAAAAGTCTGTATTTTCTGGCCCTGCCCATCTGACAGGCATTTTCCTTTGGTGGCAATTCCCTTGCTCCCATGTACCACTAGGGGGCTTTGTGAATTTTTTTAATTAAAAATTGATAGTCGATATTTTGAACAACCCATGGTCCTTGGGTCGCCATGAGTCAGTTGCAACTTGATAGCACACAACCATTGCTATCAATAGACTGATAATGACATATTGCTATGTCAATTATTAGTTTTAAAAAAAGAAGCTGGGAAAGAAAAAATGTGGGGAACCCCAGCATCTGGAAGCTGCACTGCTGCTAAGCTGCACTGTAGCAACAACAGGAAAGTGCTGATTTGTGGGAAAGCCTATATTTTATTTCATGCTATCCCGCATCTATCTTTGTTTGAGGTAGTTTACAAAAACAATAATAAAAGTAAATAAAATAACAGTAACTAGTTGCAATAAAAAAGCAAAAAAGTCACATCTAAGATAAAACACAGCCATGCAACAATGGAAGAGGTCTCCCAAAAGCATGCTAGCTGAAACAACAACTGCTTGAAACAAATCAGAAAAAGTTAGAATAAGGCCATTCAAAGATTTAACCAAACACTTCTTAGAATAAAGTGGCCTTATTTAAAAAGACAATCTAAAATTCAGGAACTGGAGAGGTTGCAAAAGGAACTAATCAACAAACAGGATACAAAGGTACAGAGCCAAATAAGAACACTTAAAAAACAATTAGATGAATTGGACTCAGTTACACTGTGGAAGAGAGAAGCAATGGTAAGAAATGATTTTCATAGAAATAATATTAATTCGGCTAGAAGGTTAGCCAATTACTTGAAAGATAGGAAGGGAAGGGCAAAGATAGAAAAGATAAAAGTGAGTGGACAAAGAACGAGCAATTCAAAAGATATAGTAAAAGCCTTTGAGACCTTCTATAAAGAGCTGTATAAAAAAAGGACACAGACACATATGAGGAGGTTATAAAAACAACACTCAGAGAAAATGATAAAATTATGTTAAGGGAGGAAATAACACTACAGGAGATAAAGGATGTAATCAAAGAATTGAAAAGGGCAAATCCCCAGGCCTAGATGGCTTTACAAGTGAATTTTATAAAGAGATGGCAGATATAGTGGCCCCAGAGCTTCAAGAGGTATTTAATGGAATATTGAGAGGGAATAAAGCCCCAGATTCATGGAGGCAATCAGAAATAGTAGTAATCCCTAAGCCACATAAAGACCCAGAGGAAGTGGGTTCATATAGACCTATTAGTCTACTAAACCAAGATTATAAAATCTTTGTAAAAATACTGGCAAATAAATTAATCATACCTAGTATAATAAAGGAGGACCAATATGGATTTATAAAAGGCAGGAATATAGCCCACCCCATAAGGAAT
>NW_015176061.1:155617-162555 GCF_001447785.1 Gekko japonicus | reverse complement strand
AGGAGAAAATAAATGGTGTGAACTATTGAGATCAAAGGGATACTACAGGATAAGAGATTTATTCAGAAAAGGTACTCTAATACCAGCACAGGAATTAACCAAAGAGGTAGGTAGACAATATTGGTTAAAAACTATAGGTCTGCATAGAATGATTAAACAAGCTAATGAAAAAGGAAATATTTGGACAGAGGAACCGATAGAAGAAATATATAATAAGATGCAAAAAGTCAAACAAGGATTAGCAGGATATATTTACAGGAAAATGATATCCAATAAAGATAAGGCGATATCATGTCTACAGAAAATATGGGCCAAGGAGGGTCAAATATCCGAAATCGACGCAAATAAAATAATGAAGGGAATAGAAGAAACCAAAATTATTAAATTTAATGAATTGGAACATAAATTTATTACAAAATGGTACAAAACACCAGCGCAGATAGCAAACATGTTTCCAGGATCGAGGTCTATGTGTTGGCATTGTAAACAATTTAAGGGCTGGTTCTCCCATATGTGGTGGGAATGTCCAGAGGTTAGAGTCTTTTGGTTAAAAATAATACAAATTATAAAGAAAATATGTAAAATCTCATTGAATGTAGACTTTAAACTAATGTTAACGGGTATATTAGGAAATAAGGCAGTTAATAAGGAAACCCAGGATATACTCAAAGCTATGGTGTTAGCAGGCAAGGCAGTGATAGCTCTGGGCTGGAAGGATAAGAGTAAATGGACAATAGATATCTGGCACAACTATTTGTTTGAATTTGTGCAGTCGGACATCATCGAGAAGCTGCGCCAGAAGACCACATGGGAGGATAAAGCCGAAGAAATTAAAACTAGATGGAAGACCTATTTAAAGTGGATAACATCGGAAGGAAGACTGGACATTCAGTGGAAGATCCAGACTTTGTGCCCGTGGCTGTGAACGAAGGACCAACAAATAAGGGGGAGAGGGGGGGGAGTTAAGAGGAGACAAAAATATAATGTAATATACAGAAAATGTACAAAAATAAACGCATTTATAAAAAAAGAATAAAGTGGCCTTGTAAAACTTATGAAGACCTATCAGGATAGGCACTCTGTATACCTCCTTTGGAGGTCAGTTCCTGAGAATGGGTACCACCACTGAGAATGCAGATGATCTGAAGAGATGCTGGGTCTACTTAAGATGTTGAATGGATCTGTAGAGGTAGAGGAGGGCATGCAAGAAGAATTTCATCAGGTACTCAGAGAGAGAGAGAGAGAGAGAGAGAGAGAGAGAGAGAGAGAGAGAGAGAGAGAGAGAGAATATGTATTATAGAAAAATATCTCATTTCCATTTGCTATTTTTTCCAGGAAGAACAACACCAGAACTTTTAGAGATTAAAATATATCTAATTGAACTGTACTTCCACTTACTAACAGTATCTCTGTCACCACTGTTGACTATACATTTCAAGAGAGCTTGCATAAAATAAGAAGTTAATTTTATTTCTAGATCACCCGCAAACTGTGGTTTGAAACAATTGTTAAATCACTAAAATAATGAGCCAGAATGAGTAAAAAAAATGGCCTCCTGCAGTAGACTATGTTAATTATCCTTGTACCTGGGAGAACAATTTGCATCTGTGCTCTTTGAATCCTGTCAGCTGTGAACTAAACTACTGATATTAGATAATTTTACCCTCCAAAGTATTATGCTAAATGGTATGTTTCATAATCCCATTCAATTTACTAATGGCAAGTTACTAAAGCATAAGCGGTCTCTCTTAATTTGTTCCCAGGTTAGCAACCTATGCTTATGATTCTGTGGAACCCTCATGCTAGCAAAAGGAATCTTGTCAGAAGCTCAGATACTTTACCTTTTATGACCAGGTGTATTTGGAATCAAAATCCATCCTGAAATCCATCCTTTTTGTTAACATCAGAAGGGTAACTAAGTCACATGAATCTACCTCCCACATTCAGGGTATTCAAGGAAGTTTAGAAATCCTCAGTGTCCTGGCACCTCATGGATGCTGTTTCTGTTGGGCCAGGGCAGGGGAGATACCAGCATGAGGGAGAAGGAGAGGAAGTGAGTCTGTGGTTATATGACTGACAGGCATACCTTAACGATTAAGCAGAAGACTTATCTGATGCTCTAACTGTTGGAAAATTGGTAAAAATAGTTATATATTCAGAGGTTGCAATGGATCTTTGTTCACTGGAGAGCAGGCATTTCCTTTCTATGTAAAAATCTTTATTTCTAAAGGGAAGGGTACACAGAAAAATCTACAAAACAACAAACACTTAAGACTACATGCTTGCAACAACAGACACAAAGATAGTAATGGAGATTCTTCCTTTCTTCTTGACCCCTAGAAGGAAATCACCTGAATAGATTAACCATTGATTGTTAACAAGTAGGCTTCAGTTTCCTGGGCTTTCTTTCCATTGGCTTTCTACCAGGTTCCCTTCCAGGTCAGTATAAACAATAGCATACAAGGTAAACACACGTTAACCCTATAATGACTGAATGTAGACCTTGCAACACACATATTTCCAACGCTAATTACACAGCATCATCCCTGATAGGTATTTCTGCACAAAGTGGCTTGGATCCTACCAGCCTTTCTTCTCTAAGTCTTCCCACTTCTCTCCTCTTTGTAGTCACCATCCCATGCAGCTTTTGCCCAAATTTTGTCTGGGGATGGGGACTTACTTGCTGTTGACTGGCAGCTGTCCCAGGCAGGGGAAGAGGCCTTCAAGTGTAATGAAGGTAAAATACACACTGATCCTTCTTCGTTCTTCAGTTACCCTGAATTATTAAAACATAATGCAACAGCCCACAGGACAGTCCTTTCAAGACGGTACCACTTCAGACTGAGGCTAAAATCATTTTCAATGCCTTGGCTAACTTTCTGCATTCAAGGAGCGTCTACTTAAAGTAGCATTTAAATACGTGATTTCTCAACCTAGGTCTAAAATGGAATTGCCGAGGGAGGGTTATACCATGAGCCATATCTGAACTTTTGAATTGGTTCTCAAGTAGGTCAGCCAGCAGGATCATTGTTGAGACTCATTACCTAGCTATAAGGAAATAACAGGAATAAAGAATCAGCTAGGGGCACTGCCAGAATTCTTAGTCTCCTTTACACATAGCAACTGAGAAAAAGGTGTACATCATATGAAGAAAAGATGGTTACTTTCTGTTAAATTTGTGATAGCTAGATTAGAAAGATTGGATGGAAGTAAGAAATTTTACCCTGCATTTGTGTCTCTGTGTAATTCTCTAACTGAATGACTGTAACCTTTATAAAATGATAACATCGACGATAACTATCTCACATTTTATGTTATGCATGAATACAATTTCCTAGCCAGATGTAGCTAGAGAAATATAATTAGGTCCAATGTTTGTGTTGTAATAAGGTTCACTTCTTACATTTTGGCAGAATAAGCAATTTAGATTTCAGTGCACTCGAGGGTAGTTAGAGGACAGGATTCCCAGGAGTGATGCAGTGCTTGTCTGGGTCCAAGCTGGAGTTCAATATATGGGGAAGGGTGTATGACATCACAGTAGAATATGAAAAATGCAATAAACCGCTTGAGGACATGCCTTCGACAAGGTGTACGGAGATGGTTTAGCTCTTTGATTTATTAAACATTTGTATCCAATTGCTAGGCAACACTTTTGCTTGAAATTCAAGGTGAATTGTAAGGGAAGGAGGATATTGGAAACAATCTTGAGAAAACCTTAAGACAACCTTGATGATGAATCCTTTCTTTCTTTCTTTGGTACATGTACTGACAGTTGCCTTGTCTTATTTCCCCATAATGCTTTTCATTCTGCCTGAATTATGGATGGAGGTCAGGGACAGACAGATTCAATTACTGTACTATTAATTACAGTATTTGTCTATCTTGTCACTCTCTATTGTCTGTGTGCAGTCAACCACCATAGTTTGTAAACCCTAGATTTAAATTTTTTTTTATAGAATTACTTGAATGTCTATCATTGTTTTACAGGGCTTATTTAGTATCATAAGTATCTTAAAAAGATGTGAGGCAGAGAAATAATGAATTTCCCAAGGCCACCATGTCCATTTTATCTCTGGAAAGGAATCTGTACCTGGATATTGTACAGCCGAACCCAGGATCTTATCAGTTCAATATTGTATCAATAATGAAAGTCTTTCCCCAGTTTAAGGTAACAGTTATACAGCGTTTATCTTCCCTTGCACCTGATCATATGAATGGTTTTATTTGTACCCAGAATTCTGCTGGGACATGCATGGATCTTTAGTAACTTAGTACCACTCATGGGCTGCTCTGGCCTTATCAATAACGTGTCTTTTCCCCGCTAGGGATGGGCATGAACTGGCTCATGAACTAAAGTTCATGATTAATTTTGACTGGTTTGTGGTTTGAGAAGAGAAGTTTGTAGCAGGTCAACCAACATGAACTTTCCACGAAGCTTCCAGCTGTTTGTGAATGTGTGCCAGTTCACAAACAGATACATTTCCAGATAGTCTGCCTCCGCTATAGCTGTTTACCAAGCTTCAAAGCAATGGGAGGGGGTGTAATGTGGAGGGCATGTGGAGGAACATCCAGGGAAGGTCCTCTGCAGCTTTGATGTCTCTAGCTTGCACAGAATCCATTCTATACACTCTTGAACTACACCTGTCAAAATGACTGCCTGTCAATGACTCTAGCATGCTGGGGGGGGGGGTGTTCTAGTGAACCACAAACATAATGAATTGAATCAGTTCATTTGGCTGCTAAAAGTTTGTGATAGTTCGTGGTTTGAAAACTGGGCACACCATGAACCACAAACCGAGTCACATTTTCCCAGTTCATGCCCATCCCTAATCCCTGCTGCTAGTATTTTTTCCATGTTCATACAGGTTCTTATTCTATCGGAAAGGGTCAGGCTAACGTGGCTTCCTTCCTGCTTCTCAAAGGCTTTCCACAAATTCTTGAACTTCTGTTGCCATATACCTTTTACAAGAATGAAATCCTTCTAAGAGAGAATACCATCTACCCAAACAAACTATACTTTATGAAAGAAATATATCAGTATTGTATCGTAATCCCACTGAACAGATAAATGGGTTTACTTCCATATTAATTTCCCTGTTTGTCCTCTGCAGCCCACATGGGTTCACAGCCCCAACCTTTACTCTCCTAGGCAATTTCTACCTGAGTTGTTCTAACTTTAAGTAGTGTTGGTTTCAAATTCCTTCAAGACCTTGACTATCGGCAGAGTTGTATTGGGGGGGGGGGGAGATGGATTCTAAACTGACAAAATTGCTCCAGTCTCATCATGGGATGGAGCAGTGACAACAACTGATATTACAGTCTTCCTCCAGAGTAAGCTGGCCTACTGGCTGAGGCCCAATCTCATCCGTAAGACAGTGGCAATCACTTGTCTCTGTGTTCAGAATACCAAAGTATGTCTACAATTCCAGATCTCTATAGGCTGTACAACAGAAATACGGTTTTATTTTAAGTAAAAAAACATCGTTGTGTTTGTGTCCTTTATAAAGTTTATACCTGGCATTACATTTTATGACACACATGGCCCGGCCCAACAAGGTCTCATTTATGTCAGATCTGGCCCTCATAACAAATGAGTTTGACACCCCTGATCTACAGCCAGAATTGCTACTTTGCCCATTCCTACCTCTATGGTCACAATACTAGTCTCAGTATGAAAAGAATGGGACTCAAACTCCCATAGTAGCATGCCTGTGTCAGTTACTGCTCATTAGAAAACCACCAGAGTCTAAAGCTGTGTTAACAGCACACTACCATGCACTGATTGGGGGCCATGAAACTTTGGCCTGCCCTGAATCTACTCATGTATCTATCTACCCCCTATCTGTCTCAGTTGGACCTGGCCATAGATATATATGTCACGGTCACCTCCAAGTTGGACTATTGCACCTTGCTCTGTGCAAGGCTGCCCTTGAGTCTGCTTTGGAAACTTCAGGTTATACAGAATGCAGCTGCTAGATTGTTGACCAATACATCATACCCATCCCATATTCAATCTGTACTTAAAGAGCTACACTGGCTGCCTATTGGTTTCCCAATCAAGTTCAAAGTGCTGGTTCTCACCTTTAAAACTCTAAATGGCCCTGCCGGATCTTTCTGGATGGAGTTGTTCTTCTAAGCTTTCCACTTTTTCTACCATCTATTAGTGGTGCCACACCTGTTAGGGTTTTTTTTACAACTGTCTTGGGTGCTGGTTGTTGGGTGCCAAACGGTTATGCTTTATTCTGATACCTAACCTAGGGTTCTATTTTGTAGATTGTAATTTAATTATTTTTGTAAGAGTGTTTTTATCTTTACTTTTGTATCATTTTATTCATGTTATGAACTGCCTTGAGCTCTGTAACTCAGGGAAGGGGTGCGACGTAAGTCTAAAAACAAACCAATAAATGTAATGCAATGAAAACTCGGTTTGCCAATGGCTGGGGCACCCGTGCCGTTGGCGGGCCGCCTTTGCCGCCCAGGAGGAGGAGACAGGCGGCGCAGCTAGGCTGCTGCAGGAGCAAGGGGCGGGGCCGGAAGTTTAAGAAGCCGGCCCGCCCGTGTATCCGTCCTCAGTCGGCTCCTCGTGCTCGGCCGGGAAGGACGTCCGGGTGCTGAGCGAGGGCTTTGCGCGCTGGGGGCTTAGGCAGGGAGCCCGGAGCAGCGGCGGCAGCGGGCCGGGCTGTGGACCAGCGGCGATTACGGCGGCTGCGGAACCGGGGGCTGGAGAGCCTTGAGGCGAAAGAGGAGCCGACGAGGGAGCGGCGCGCTGTTGCGGCGAGGCCAAGCGCTAGGCGCGGCCTCGCCCGGGTGATTTGGGGCTAGTAGGGAGCTCGTCGGTTGGTGCTGCATTGTTTAGTGACCGGCGGGCTGCCAGGTCCTGGGCAGCGTTGGTTGTGGGCCTTCCCCCTGTTTTTCCCCCCTCTTAACTGCCCCCCCCT
>NW_015176061.1:155332-155465 GCF_001447785.1 Gekko japonicus | reverse complement strand
AGCACTTTGAGACCCGGGCTGCAGGTTGCTAGGCACAGGGAGGCCAAAGCTCGCTGTGAGCTAAAGTTGGCCAAGGAGGCTTACTACAACAAAAAACCCTTGGCAACCTATTCCTTTCTTGGAGAGCTGGGGT
>NW_015176061.1:133874-150410 GCF_001447785.1 Gekko japonicus | reverse complement strand
CGCCTAAGGATTGCAGGGATTTTGTCCTCCCTTTGAGCCCTGCGGTTCGGGGGTTGGGTTGGTTCCTGCAATTACACTGGCCTGCTGGCCGGAAGCGAGCCATACCCTTGGCTCGCTTCTGGGGCTTGGTGGCTCGCCCGAAGATCAAATGGCAAGGGAGGGGTTTGTGAGACCCCTGGCCTAGCCATGCCGCATCTGTCTTCCTCTTTGGACACTTTAGGCCGTTATGCTTGTTTGGTTTTAAATAAAAAGTGGCCCATTAGTACCCAACAATGTTGTCTGTCTCTTTATTCCGATTGGGGTGGCAAAGAAAAGTTCTCCTGCCTGCACAGCATAGAGATCATCTGCTGTCTAGCCCCAGTAAAACCAAAGCAAAGCTATTATGAAGCATCTAACTGTCCTTGAAACTCCATCTTCACCTCATGCACTCCCTAGGAAACTGCTAAGTTCCCTTTCAGTTCTGTAGATTCTTCATACATTGGATGTAGATCTCTATTATTCACTGAATGTACAACAAAAGGGTCCTTCTGGAACCACCAAATTACATGTAAAATTAAGGTGGCCTGTATGCATTTGAAAGTCCTTTGCCTTCTCCTGATTATTTTCTTGACCTGCCGACTCAAGCTGCGGTCACACTGGAGGCTTGCGGCGATCTAGGTACACCTCTAATTGCTCTGGTTTAAAGTGTTGCAGGGCAGACCAACCCGCCAGCATACCCTGAGGCAGTTTCCCCATGAGCTTGTCTGGTGGGCAGGCATTCACATTACTGCAGTGCCTCAACCACGGAGCATGCTGCCTGGTCCTTTATGTTTTAATGAAGGCGGGTGCATGTGCATATAGACAGCAACTAAAAAAAACCAAACAAACCAGTGGCAGAAATGGATCTGCAGGTTCAGACTTTCCTTCCGGGTTCCTTTCGCGGCAGGAAAGTTCAGACATCTGAGAAAGTGGAGTGGAAGCACTGGCATCCGTAATCATCAGACTTTCCTTGGTGCCTGATTGCTTCACTTCCAAAGCAGGGCAACATGGGGTGCCAACGACTGGGGCATGGAAGACAGATGTTGCTGTCTGATCATGCTCTTTAAATCCACAAAGGTAATGTGGCAACGTTTGACATGGTTGACCATCAGCTACTGATCCACCGCCTCGCCGACACTGGGATTCAGGGGTCTGCCTTGCAATGGCTTCCTTCCTTCCTGCAGGGTTGGGGACAAAGGTGGCATTAGGGGAACAGCTGATCTGTGGAGTGCCCCAAGGGGCGATGCTTTCCCTGATGTTATTTAACATCTATATGCACCCCCTTGCCCATATTGCCCAGAGGCACAGGCTGGGATGTCACCAGTATGTGGATGACACTCAGCTCTATCTGTTGTTGGGTGGCCAGTCTGACTCTAGACCGGAAGATCTGGACTGGCACTGCAAGCTGTGGCTGGATGGCTTAGACTGAGCTGGCTGAAACTGAATCTGATGAAGACAGAGGTCCTGTGCCTGAGTCAAGGTGGTCTGGGGTTAAGGATCCCACCCCCGACCTTCGATGGGGCTCCATTGGTGCCAGCACCAGAGGTTAAAAGTTTGGGAGTGCTCTTGGATGCCTCCTTAACGATGGAGGCCCACGTAGCAGCCACTGCTAAGTCAGCCTTTTATCACCTTCAGCTGATTAGGCAGTTGGTTCCATTCCTTGAATGCAGTGACTTGGCGACAGTGATCCACACAATGGTCACCTTGAGATTAGACTACTGTAATGTTCTCTACATGTCCCAAATCTGGAAGATACAGCTAGTGCAGAACACTGTAGCCAGGCCTCTGTTGGGTCTCCCCATGCGGGAGCGCATTCAGCCTACACTAAAAGCATTGCACTGGCTGCCTATAGAATACTGAATTTGCTTCAAGGTGCTGGATCTTATGTTTAAAGCCCTTTATGGTCAGGGGCTTGCATACCTGAGGGACTGCCTTTCCCCACATGTTCCCCAGAGAGCACTGTGTTCAGGGTCTCAACATCATCAGTCCTCCCTGGTCCCAAAGATGGCAAGCTGGCCACAACTAGGGCCAGGGTCTTTTCAAGGGCGGCTCCATGCTGGTGGAACAAGCTCCCAGAAGACATTAGGGCCCCACAGGACCTCTTACAGTTCCGCAGGGCCTGCAAGATGCAGCTCTTCCACCAGGCTTTCAACCAAGGAGCCACCTAAAAACTGAATATTGGCCAAGGCCCTGTCCTCGGAAACCATCATTGGCAGCCTGTGCCCCGCCAGCATACATAGATGGAAGCAATGGCTTTAACAATATTGACTATATTCCACTAGGATTGGTCTGCCACTATGTTCCACCATCGTTGTACAATACTGATACTGATGAACACTTCATGAACTGGTTCTATAATTGTTTGGTTTTATGTATGTTAATTTTTATGTAAGCTGCCCTGAGCCTGCTTGGTGGGGAGGGTGGGCTATAAATTGAACAAAAATAAATACATAAAATATATTGCGGCAAACTCCTTGTGTGACTGCAGCCTCAGTGCACTTGGCTTCTCCACTGGTATTCTGGAAATCCCTGTTAGTTCTTATTATAGGACTCCAAGCTTGATGACTGGACTTTCTGGGGTTTTTTGCTCTAAAGGACACCCCCCGTGGGCCTTTTAATATGGCTAATGCAACTTAACACACCAAAGTTTCTCCCTTTCCAGCATATAATAAAGCATGTCTTAGCAGTATTCCTCATTATCACTTTCAAACCCCAATTGAAAATTACATGAAACCTTTAAAAGACTGAAACGGAACACCCAACCAGCAACAGTATGTCCAAATAAAACACACCTTTTCATGCAAATGGCAGAAGATCATAGTCTATGGGACGTACAGGAAAAAGCTCAAAAGTACATTATTATATGTCACACTTGGCCAAAACAAACAAAGAACCCCCCCCCCAACCCTGCAGGACCCATACCTGTACCCACATCAAAATGTGCATGCTGTGGGCAACTCCAGATAATTAGCAGGTCTCTTTATTAATGACAGCTGAGAGACAAGTATGTATTCACTTATGATTCTTCACAATCATCTCTTTTCTGACCTTTTCCCTTACTGCCTGCTTCATTTCCTCTATCACCTCAATTTGTTTGATCATAGCATGATAACTCACACTTTTATATAGGATCCTCAACCCATTCTACTAATGCTCAGCATTATTCTTCTTGGAATAAAAAGCACAGTTAAAATACATTAGACTTAGTCCCCTGTCCTTTCTGTGCATATCCTTACTGCTGCTTCTAACTCATTTGATCCTTTTTTACTTTTCATGCCTTGCCACTCCCAAGGACAAGGTGTGCTAGCAGTAGCTACCTTGCCATGCTCATATGTGAATCTCTGCCCTGCCACTATGGATGTTACTTGGCCCCTCCCACTGACCAGCAGCCAGGTAAGCACTTTACCCTGTTGCTGCTGTGGCATGACAGCCCTGAGAGACACAATGGCCTACTTAAATAGGAAAGTCCATGGCCTTCTCACATTGGCCAGGCTCCATGAGGCCAATCAGCATTGACATCCCTACCAAAGAATCTTTTCTTCGTTCTTTCTAGGGAATAGGAATAATTTTACCATTGCCTGCATTCGACAGATGGTGTAGGGAGAGGGGAATCCTCTTAAGAAATAGTGTGAGCAACCCTGTGGTTTGCTAGATGAAACGTAGAGGATATTTTCTTTTGGTTCTACCAACAAATTCCTAATTAGATTACATATACTGGTACTGTATTTTCAGGTTTTGCTTCCCCTGTCATAATAACCAGTTGCTTTATTCTCCAAGCTGCTGGAATAATGAACGTTCAGATCAATATATATACATAAATACTGGCCACACACACACACACACACACACACATTTGATTTGATATTTTATTTAAATGAGATATGATGATTGCAGAGGCAGAGCAGACTGACTGTGTTTATTACACCATCTAAGATGCAAGGCTATGATAAAGTCTTTCATGGGAACTGAAAGGAAATTAAAAGAGCCTAACTGTATATACACAGTTTTGAGTTTCAAAGCTCAAAAGGTGAAATGCAGTTGTTGTAAAGAAGGGCACTTTGAGATATGAATGTAGCATCAGCTTTCTGTCCTTTGGTGCTCAGGGCATGACTGTATTTTTGAGAAAGTTGTAGGGCAAGAAGACTGCTAGAAATATTAAAAGGAATTGTCAAAAGTAGATAGATCAGTACTGTACCTTTATAGCCTGCCTTCGAAAGAGCTGGAATCATGTGGGAAGGCATAGTTATTTTTTTCTAGCAATGTTCCATCAAGTTCCTGACAGAGTCTTTATTGGTCTGTCAATCTTCTATTACTTGTATTGTCAAATGTTAGACACCCTATCCAGGTAAAGAATAATATGGACCTAAAGGAAAACAGACTTGTCCCTGACAGATTGTTCAAAATCCTGGTAACAATTGGGATAGGAGGTTCAAAGGTGTTTTCCTTTATTATGAGAAACTAGAAATCTGTGAGGTGTTTGTTTTGTAGAGGGGGGAAAAATGAGTCCCTGCAATCTGCAGAAGCTGTAAGTTTCAGAAAAGATAATGGGGACAACAGCAATATTGTGTTCTCTTTTGAGGGGGAGAGCAAGTATAACATGCAAGATCTGAATATGCCAAAACAATTTAGCAATAAAACTAACAAAACAAACAGTTTTTCAAAATATAAAATAGTTGTTATATTTCTCTCATTTGAAATTTTGCATTCGGGTCAACATATGTAACCCCAAAAGTATCTTTGCATTCTGTCAGGAAGTGCTTCCATGCATTGTACATTCATTCCCAGTTTCCATGCTGAAATTCCATTGAAATGAAAGGAGATTGTGGAACAGTAATGCTGAACAGATTGCACATTAAATCCAAGCATTAACAAGCTAGGCCCTGTCTTTTAAACGGATGCTTGAAGGGCCTTATACATTGTAGTATTCTGCGGCTATCCAGTTTTCTTGAAGCTATTTTGATTAACTATGTAAGTAATTAACTCATTTTAAAATAACTTACATGGATCTCTTCCTAGAGAGAGAAAGGGAGAACAGAACCATTATTATTAAAGGGCAAAACAATTCAGCAAGCACCACTTCTAGTGGTTCTAGACTGATTTTAATTAGACAACCGAATGCATTTTAGATCACTTTGTTGATCTTGTCAATTTCAAAGTTGGCTCTTAGTGTCTGTTTTTCTAAAATTCTTGTTAAAGTAGGGTTTTTAATTGGCTTACAAAATGTTTTTCTGAAGGGCTTTCAAATGGGTCTTTGGCTTTAACAGTGAATTATTGCTTCAAAAGAAACCACTCCAATTACAGTTGGCTGTTCATATACTCCTCAGTAGCAGGATATGTTAAACTGTATTAAAACTGAATGGCACAATCCGCTGTGCAGTTGCTGTGCAGTAAATCCATTGAAATGAAATGAGCAGCAGAACAGCACCATAATGCTCTTCTGCCAGTCCCACTAATTTCCAATGGGTTTGGTGTAGTGGTTAAGTGCGCAGACTCTAATCTGGGAGAACCGGGTTTGATTCCCCACTCCTCCACTTGCACCTGGCTGGATGACCTTGGGCAAGCTGTAGTTCTGACAAGAGCTGTTCTTCAAAAAGAACAGTTTCTGTCAAGAGCTCTCTCAGCCCCACCTACCTCACAGGGTGTCTGTTGTGGGGAGGGGAAGGGAAAGGAGTTTGTAAGCCGCTCTTCCTCCTCCTCCTCCTCCTCCTCCTCTTCTTCTTCTTCTTCTTCTTCTTCTTCTTCTTCTTCTTCTTCTTCTTCTTCTGTAGGAGAGCATCCCTGAGGATTGTTGTCACAACACTTTCTCAAGATATGGCATTAAACCGTCCAGAGGCAGCCCCTGTACTTACCCACTCATTTGGAGGTGGCCCAGGGCCAGACACAGCAAGAAAGGCCCTGCAGGAGCCAACAGCAAGGCTCAATGGATCCCAGAGGTGTAGCAACAGCCAAGGAGGCATGGTGGGACATGGCCTGATACAGGCCAGGTCCAGACAAGAAGGCCAAATACAGGGAAGAGCACCTGGTGGGGTGGAAAATGGGAGAGGCAGTCCCAGCCCAAGTGAGCTGCAGGCAAGGTCATTTTGCCATGGGGTGGGGAAGGATATATCAAGACTCAGGGAGAAGCCCTTCAAAAGGCGGGTCCTGGAAGGGCCAGAGAGGACAGGCTTGACCAATCCTTAGGTGGCAAGGGAAGAGGATGTGAACAGGACAGAAAGAGAAAGAACTGGATGGAAACAACCCCCTTTCCTCTAGGTCCGTCTGAGGCCTTCCTAACGCCCTGCCAGGGAAGCAGGGAACAATGGAGAGTACTACAGCTCTGCCTCCCCCCCCCCTGTTGAGAATGAGACATAAACATAAGGAGTCATGCAAGCCTACTGATGAGCCACACGGATATCAGGAGCTCAGACCAACAACTGTCCCCTCACCTTTGCTGTTAATTTCTTTGTAATTTGCTGACTCCCACATATATTGTCATAGCAAATAAACTTGATATGCATATCCATGACTTCTGCTCTTTACAGTGGTCGGCCAGATACACCCAGGAAGTAGGGTTGCCAGGTCCCCCTGAAGCATGGGGAATCCCCCAGGTTCTGGAGTTCCTCCCCAGTGCTGGCCAGCTGGCCAGTGGGGAATTACTGCCCAAATTGTGATGTGCCCACCTCACCCAGAAGTGAGGTAGGCACGTCGGTGACATCAGGAGGCAACACTCTGGTTTTTGGCCAAAATTCTATGGTAGAATTAGCTTGAAACCATAGTGCTTTGCCCAAAAACCAGAGCATTGCCCCTCCCAATGTCACTGACAGGCCCAACGCAACCCTGGTGGAGGCCGTATCAGGCTGGGCACTGGAACTCCCTAGACTGATAGTCCTGGGTGATTTCAATGTCCATGCTGATGACGTGACCTCTATGCAGGCAGTGGACCTAGTATCGTTCATGGCGGCACTGGGACTCTCCCAATATGTAACGACCCCCACTCACTGAGCTGGGCACATGCTCGATTTGATCTTTGCGGCGGGGGTCACAGTGGACCGGATCACTGCTTTGGTGGTGCCATGGTTGGACCACCTTGCCCTGAGGGCCCATCTGAGGGCCCATCTGAATGTCCCACCCCAACCCAGTTGGGGCAGCGAGCGAATTTTAGCTCACCCGCGGAGCCAAATGGACCCAATGCAGCTCCAGATTGCTCTTCAGGATCCAATGCCCCCTGCCGGCTCAATAGATGAGCTAGTAGAGGACTGGCATAGCCAGCTCTCGATGGCTATCAATGAGATTTCTACCCGGCGCCCTCTGTGCCCCTGCTCTAAGCTTGCTCCCTGGTATACCCAGGAGTTGCGGCTTATGAAACGAGGGCTAAGATGGTTAGAGAGACAGTGGTGGCACGTCTGCGACAAAGTCATAAGAGCATCTTATAGGGCATTTATGAGATCCTATGAGATGGCAGTCAAAGCAGCGAAGAAGGAATACTTCGCAGCCACGATTGCGTCTGCGAGCTCATGCCCAGCCCAATTATTTAGAACGATTTGGTCCATTACTACTCTGCCCCAGGGCAAACCAAATGTTAAGAAGAAGAAGAAGGGATTGGATTTATACCCCGCCCTTCACTACCCAAATGTGTCTCAGAGCAGCTTACAAACTCCTTTCCCTTCCCCTCCCCACAACAGACACCCTGTGAGGTAGGTGGGGCTGCGAGAACTCTGACAGAAACTGCTCTTTTTTCAAGAACAGCTGTGCCAGAATTATGGCTTGCCCAAGGTCATCCAGCCAGGTGCATGTGGAGGAGTGAGGAATCAAACCCGGTTCTCCCAGATTAGAGTCCGGGCACTTAACCACCACACCAAACTGGCTTAAGGAATTGGATATTAGCTGTGAGGCTTTTGTGAGCTATTTCGCAGACAAAGTCTTGTCAGTTCGCCATGACCTCCTCGCCACATTTGAAACAGTGAATGAGCTCAAGGCCCCTTGCATGTCTTCTGTGCTATCCCCGATGTTATTTAACATCTACATGCACCCTCTTGCCCAGATTGCATGGAGACATGGGCTGGGGTGTCACCAGTACACTGATGACACCCAGCTCTATCTGCTGTTGGGTAGCCAGTTCGACTCCAAACCAGAAGATCTTGACCAGGTGCTACAGGGCGTGGTTGGTTGGCTTAGGCTGAGCTGGTTAAAACTGAACCCATCAAAGATGGAGGTCCTGTGCCGGAGTCGGAGCGGACCAAGGGTAGGGATCCCACTCCTGACCTTCAATGGGGCTTCGCTGGTGCCAGCGCTGGAGGTTAAGAGCTTGGGAGTCCTCCTGGATGCCTCCTTGACAATGGAGGCCCAGGTAGCAGCCACTGCCAAGTCGGCCTTTTATCATCTTTGACTGATTAGGCAGTTGGTTCCCTTCCTTGAATGCAACGACCTGGCAACAGTGATCCATGCGATGGTCACCTCAAGGTTGGACTACTGTAATGCTCTCTACATGGGGCTGCCCTGGTTGCAAATCCGGAAGCTACAGCTGGTGTAAAATGCTGCAGTCAGGCTGTTAATGGGCCTCCCAATGTGGGAGCACATTCAGCCTGGGCTGAAGGCATTGCACTGGCTACCGATAGCATACTGAGTTTGCTTTAAGGTGCTGGTTCTTACCTTTAAAGCCATTTATGGGCAGGGACCTACATACCCGAGGGACCACCTTTCCCCACATGTTCCTCAGAGAGCACTGTGATCAGGGTCTCAACATCGATTCACCCTTCCCAGACCAAAGGATGCCAGGCTGGCTACAACCAGGGCCAGGGCTTTCTTGGTGGTGGCTCTGCTCTGGTGGAATGAGCTTCCGGAGGAGATCAGGGCCCTGCAGGACCTTATGCAGTTCTGCAGGGCCTGCAAGACAGAGTTGTTCCATCAGGCAGTTGATTAGGAGCCGCCCCGGGGGAGAATGACCTGCCCCTGGAAATCTTAAAGCAGCCTGAGCCACCCATATAGTGTCAGATCGAGATCGACCATTAGGATGGCATGGAAGTTGAGTGCCATCTTAGACATAATGTTAAACTGTTTTATTAATATTGTTATTGCTATGGTTTTAAGATTGCTATTTTATGCATTGTAGTTTTTATGTTATTTAAGCCGGCCATGGCTAGGAGGGCGGGGTATAAATAAATAAATGAATAAATAAATATAAAATAAATAGTAACTGAATAGTCATTAGCATATTCTCTCTGAACCTGGGGGTTCCCTTTACTGTTATAACTAATAACATCTATGCTTTGTATATCACTATCAACTGTTCAAAGCTTCACACACATTGTTTTCCTGTAATTCATAAAAGCTACCCTGTTAAGCAGGCTGGAATTATTATCGCTTATTGCAAATGAGAAACTAAGGCAAAGATATCATGGCTTGATACCAAGGCCAAGAAAGTTTGTGGCAGAGTTCAAATTTGAACTAGGGACTTCCCAATTTGGAGTCCAGTTTCTTAGCCACTGGGCTGCACCTCCATGAATTTGTCTATTCTTTTAAAGTAGTGACCATCACTATATCTTGGGGAAGTAAATGGCATGGGGGGAAAAAACTGTATCAAACAAGAATGGATTTTGAAAATTAAAATAAAGATATAACAGATTCAAGATCCTCATTCAGCAATGAGGTCCCTTAAGCAATGTGATTTACTGGTATTACTTTAAGTGCTTTTATATTATTATCATATGTTATGTGATTAGAACAGGAACAGCTGCCATAGGTATGACTAAACTCTCCTCCTGCTTTAAAATGTGTAATATTGCCATTTAGTATTAACCACCTCCACCTGTTTTCAATAATCTTCTAAATCAGAGAAGCTAAGCGTTCTGTTTCTTACATCCCACTTCCTGATGTTCCCACCAATGCAAGCAAAAGCTGAGCCATTCTCAATATCACTATTCTCTAAACATGTACCTTCTGAAAGCTGTTCTCATATAGAAAATATTGATTTTTTTTTGCATTCTGATAATTCCTCCAGAATCTGCTTTTTCTTTCTTCCCTTTTTCAAGCATGTCAAGACACACCTGCATTCTGAACAGTGTTGATAATAGGAAATGAAACACTATATCATACTACTGCCCAGTTAGACATAATCTATACATTCTTAATAAGATTACTTACCTAATATTGGGAGGAAATATTGTTCTTAATAATGTACTGCATAACAAACAGGTCTTTTATATAGGTTCTCTAAGGTATATCTCAAGAGATTCAGAGGGAGCTGTGCAACATAAGAAAACGTATGTTTCAAGTAAATATTTTTCTGGGCTAATGTCTGGCAAGTGTTTCTTTCCCAAATGGTCTTGTTCTGATTAGGGGAATACAGGCCTTGCCAGTCTCTGATGAAATCACAGAATCATCTGGACTTCTGGTGACATAATCAAGCCAGTTCATACAATGTAAATAAACTGGCAAAGAAGAAGCAGGAATTTCCTATTTCTTTCTCCTTCATTGCTAAGGTGAAAGGAGCAATTTATAAAGCACACTTATGTTAAAATCCTGATGCCCTCAATGACTTCCAGAGCTCAAGGATCTTACAGCAGGTAAGATCAGTGAACCCATTTCCAATGTTGCAATAGAAATGTGAAAAGTAGTCATTCACACTCCTCCTTTACGCTCTTATGTCATGTAGACTGTATTTGTGATACAATTATACAGTAAGATTCCTAATGCTTTAAAAAAAACATGTATGGGATAATATTTTTCATCAGGTAGCATGTATATTAAGATAATAAATAGGGTTTTTCCATTGCTGTTTTATTTTGGGTTCTTCCTGGCATACATACAGGTTTAGTTGCTAATTAGATTTCCTCTTGGGGTAAAGTCAAAGTTACATATTTTATTATTTATTTAAATATATTTCCCCCACAACCTCTTAAATGACGCTTCCGGGGTGATCTTTGCAACATAAAACCAGTTTAAAATACATGAAATAAATAAAACAAGTATATATAACACAGGAGTACGACAAGGTTGCATTCTTTCACCTTTCCTGTATGTCAAAACAATCATGATCTGAAAGAGTTAAATTCGGGGTAAAGATTGGAGGAAGGAATATCAACAATCTTCGATATGCTGATGATACAACTCTCCTCTCAGAAACTAAATAAGCCCTGGAATATCTGATCAAGAAAATCAAAGAGGAAAGTGAGAAGTTTGGTCTCTTTCTAAACATCAAAAAGACCAAGTTCATGACCACTGAGAAGAAGAGAAATGTCAAAATAACAGTGGACAATGAAGAGATTGATTGTATAGAAGAATTCATTTTCTTAGGATCACAGATCAGCAAATATGGCAAATGCAGTCCAGAAATAAAACATTGAATCATGCTGGGTCGCACAGCAATGATGAGCATGAATCGAATATGGAAGAGCAAGGATATCAACCTAGCAACCAAACACAGATTAGTCTGTGCTATTGTGTTCCCCATAGCAATCTATGGCTGTGAACGTTGGACCATGAAAAAGCAAGACAGGAGGAAAATCAACTCATTTGAACTGTGGTGCTGGAGAACATAAGAACATAAGAGAAGCCAATGTTGAATCAGACCAATCGCCCATCCAGTCCAACACTGTTACATAGTGGCCAGAAATACCAGGTGCCATCAGGAGGTCCATCAATGGAGCCAGGACACTACAAGCCCTCTCACTGTTGCCTCCCCCAGCACCAAGAAAACAGTGCATCACTTGCCCCAGCCCAAGACTTCCTATCTATACCTTGTGGCTAATAGCCACTGATAGACTTATGCTCCATATGCTTATCTAATTTCCTCTTGAAGCCGTCCATGCTTGTAGCCGCCACCATCTCCTGTGGCAGTGAATTCTTTGGGTGAAGTACTTCTTTGGGTGAAGTACTTCCTTTTATCTGTTCTAACCTGACCACTCAGCAATTTCATGGAGTGCCCACGAGTTCTTGTATTGTGAGAAAGGGAGAAAATTACTTCTTTGTCTACCTTCTCTATCCCATGCATAATCTTGTAAACCTTGACTGTGTCGCCCCTCAGTCATCATATCTCCAAGCTAAAGAGCCCCAAGAGTGTTGACCTTTCTTCATAGGGAAAGTGTTCCAAACCCTTTTATCATTCTAGTTGCCTTTTTCTGCACTTTTTCCAGTGCTATAATATCCTTTTTTGAGGTGTGGTGACCAGAACTGTACACAGTATTCCAAATGAGGTTGCACCATTGATTTATACAGGGGCATTATGATACTGGCTGATTTGTTTTCAATTTCCTTCCTAATAATTCCCAGCATAGGGTTGGCCTTTTGTATTCAGTCGCACTCTGTCTCAACATTTTCAGTGAGTTATCTATTACAACTCCAAGATCTCTCTCTTGGTCAGTCTCTGCCAGTTTCAACCCCATCAACGTGTATTTATAGTTAGGATTTTTGGCCCCAATGCACATCACTTTGCACTTGGCCACATTGAACCCTATTTGCCACATTGTCGCCCACTTGCCCATCCTCGACAGGTCACTTTGGAGTGCCTCACAATCCTCTCTGATTTTTACCACTCTGAACAATCTTGTGTTATCCACAAATTTAGCCACGTCACTGCTTACTCCCAAATCCAAATCATTAATGAACAAGTTAAAAAGCATCGGACTGAGTACTGATCCCTGTGGTACCCCACTGCTTACCACCCTCCACTGTGACAATTGCCCATCTATACTCGCTGTTTCCTATTAATTAGCCAGTTTTTGATCTACATGAGGTCTTGTCCTTTTATCCCATGATTATTGAGCTTACTTCGGAGCCTTTGATGAGGAACTTTATCAAAAGCTTTCTGGAAGTCAAGGTAAATAAGATCTATTCGGTCCCCCTTGTTCACATGTTTGTTCACTCCCTCAAAGAACACTAACAGGTTAGTGAGACAAGATCTTCCCTTACAGAACACATGCTGAGTCCGCCTGAATAGTTTTTGTTCATCAGTGTGCCTTCTAATTCTTTTCTTAATAACAGTTTCCACCAACTTACCCGGTATCGACATCAGACTGATTTGGCTGTAATTTCCAGGATCTCCTCTGCAATCACTTTTACATCTCTCACCAGGTCTTGGGCATTACTTAGGACCAAATCCAGGGTCGCCTCTCCCCTGGTAGGTTTTGTGACCATTTGCTCCATAGCACAGTCATTGAGAGTGTCTAGAAACTCAATTTCTTTTCCCCAACTTGAGCACATATTGACCCAATCAATGTGTGGGTAGTTAAAACCATCAATTACGACACAGTTATTTCTTCTAGCCACTATCTTGAATTCATTCATCATTTTATAATCCTCCTCTATCTTTTGATCTGGTGGGTGATAACAAACTCCCAGTGTTAAGCTTCCTTTTGGGCCCATTATTTCAACCCATTGCATTTCCAGAAGCAAATCCAGTTCTCTTACCCTTTCACTCTTACTGAACTGTATACTCGCTCTGATGTACAGAGCCACCCCATCTCCAACCCTTCCCCCCCATCCTTCCAATATAATTTATAACCAGGAATCACTATATCCTGTACATTCCTTGGACAGCAAAGGTGACAAACAAGCAAGTATTGGAGCACATAAAACCAGATATGTCATTGGAAGGAAAAATCATAAAACGGCAACTGACTTATTTTGGCCATGTCATGTGGAAAAAATCACTAGAAAAAACAATTATGAGTGGATTGGTTAGTGGCAAAAGGAAACCGGGCTTCCAAAGAAAACGGTGGCTAGACACCATAAAAGTCAACACCAGCCTGAGCATGGAAAGACTCAAAGAAACAATACAAAATCATAAAATGTGGGGTGAGCTGGTCCATAGAATCGCCAAGAGTCAGACATGACTGAATAGCTAACAGCAGCAACAACAAAGCCTGAGCATGGAAAGACTCAAAGAAACAATACAAAATCATAAAATGTGGGGTCAGTCGGTCCATAGAATCGCCAAGAGTCAGACATGACTGAATAGCTAACAGCAGCAACAACAACAACAACAACAACATGTGCTGATAATCAGAGCTAAACTCTAGGTGACATATAGATCCATGACTGGATTTTCATACAGTTATTTTGATTAAATGTGCTGAGGAAGGGGGGGGGCTCTGAACTGGAATGGATTTACCCCTTTCCTCATGCTCCAATTTTCTGAATTAAATTGCATCCCCCCACATGCTGTGATTTCCCCCCCTCCAGCTGGGAAAATGGCATCCTCATTGGGGGTGTACAGTTTGATATTTCTGGAATGACCTTCTGATATGACAACAATACTCCCAATATTTAATGATAATTGTAACTTGCCCTTCCGAACAATTTTTTTTCCTTATACACAATTTTCCTTTTTCTTTGCTCTCAAGTCACAACTGATTTATGGCATTTTCAAGGCAAGTGTTCAGAGGTGGTTTGCCATTGCCTGCCTTTGTGTAGTAATCATGGACTTCCTTGGTGGTCTCCCATCCAAATACTGACCAGGGCCAACACTACTTAGCTCCTGAGATCTGATGAGATTGGACTACCTTGGGCCATTCAGGTCAGGGCCCTGTAGGGTGGGGCAATTTTAGCCCAGGAAAATATTGCAAAGACAGTGTTACATTTCACCTCCCAATCCTAATCAGAGCAGCTCTAGCTGCTTTTAAGCAAAAACACAAACACTGTGAGATTCAAACGGATCTCCCATGTCACAGGTATTGTGGTGCCTACTGGGACATTTTGGCCTGACTTGATATCAAGAAGCCTCTGTGCTGGCTGTTGCCTGCAGTGTGCTTAATGGGCTCAGTTGCCAAGGAGTAATCTGGATATAATCATATGCCTCTGTGGCAGCCCATTTCATACTGAGTTGTGTTGTATCATGGCAAATGCAATGCTACAGATGCAGATGCTATGGTACATCATCACTATGAATGGAAAGTATGGGAGCAGCCAGTATGTCTCACAATCTGAGCTCTGTAAGATGCTACTAAAATCATCTCCATTCATTCAAATCATCTCCATTGCCTTTGGTATCCCTGAAGAGTCACCCAGAACTGGGTTGACAGAGACTAAGCATGCTGCTAACTATGCAAGACATTTGCTCTCATTAATTTATATCTCACTTTCTCATAAGATAGAAAAAGCTGCTTCTCTAGCATGGTTGTCTGACTTGTTAAAGGCTCTGATACTGTCAAGAAACAAATGGGGCACCTAGTGTAGACATCAGTTATCCTGCTCCAGCCAAAATCTCTGAGTGCCTTTCCCGGAATTGTAAACCTGAACATTTCTGTGAAAACATGGCTTTTTAAGGTTTGTCTTGCATTGTTATTTTAATCTCCCAATCCTGATTTGTTTTTCTGTTCTGTTTGTCTTCTCAAGAAATGTTTAACTTACATGGTTAAAATTAGCTTTGTTGTGTAGAGGGAATGCTAGGCTACTGGAATTTTCCCCTGTAAAGCTAACCTGATCTTTATCTTGGTTGCTTAACATCTGGAAACCTCTAGATAAAAGAGATTCAAAACTATGCAGCTCTGGGACCAGGCCAGCTCAGCACAGCAAGAATCCTTTGAGAAAGAACATGTGTTACAATATCCAGTGGAGTCTTACAATGTCTTATTATTAGCTGTTTTTCTACTTTAGGAGACCTTGTATGTAGCCCTCTCATCTCATGGGATGTATAAGGTAATCATTTAATGGACTAGACATTAGGGAAACAATCATAAGAATCTGGTGTATTTTTTACCATCATCCAACTTACAGGTTTGGGGAGGACAAATTCATTTTTTAATTTATTTCATTTATGGCCTGTCTTTGTGACTGAGACTCAAGGTGAATTACAAAACATAGGAAACAATCCAGTTAGACACCATATTAGACCACCTACCTTGGACAGCCTGGAGCAGGGGGCAGGTCCTTCACATGTCTGATCTCAAAGGATGGCAGAAGAAATTATTGTAGAGGGGGAGGGGCAAGGTCATTCAGAGATCACCCAACACCTCTTTCTGATTAGCTGGAAGTGTGTATGCATCAGGGTACTTTAAAAAACTCAGAACATTTAGGATTGGAGGAGTGCTTCATCTTGCCCTCCCCATGGACACCTATACTGATCTTGGACACCTGAGAGTTGCTGCATCTTTGGCTACCTTCCAGCCATGCTTAGAAGAAATAATTGTTCTTCATCGTAGAAGGACTTTTAAAAAGTTCAGTATTTTAAAATGTCATTTAAAATACCAGTTCATTCTCCTCTTCCCAGCCCTCACCTGTCTCTCCTCATGACTCCGTTTCTTTTATGGCTTTAATTTTTAATTGTAAGATTTGTAGGTGAATTACAGTTTTATGATTGCTTTGAACTGCTTTGCATATTCTGGTCAAGAAGTAGAGCACAAATTAAAATAACGACTTCTAAAAATAACAACAACTTCTGCAATAAAGAATGATGTAAAAACTCATTCTCCATTGCTACTCATTGCCATTTACAATAAACTGCAATATATTGGTGCGCAGGACTAGTGTGGTTAACCTTGTTTCTGTCAGGCTTCCTGCATCTTTAACAGTTGCAGTGCAAGTAGACATTCATCAAAGGCAGCT